>NW_008360315.1:3535313-3551476 GCF_000622305.1 Nannospalax galili | reverse complement strand
TGCCTATAATCCCAGCACTTGGGAGGTGGAAGCAGAAGGATTAGGAGTTTACATGGCTACATAATGAGTTTAAAGCCACCCTAGGTTACATGAGAGTCAGGCTTGAAAAAAAAACAACCAAAAAAGCCTCTGCCATTTTATGTCCCAAGTGCTGGTCTCACATGCCTCTCTGCCGGCTTCCAAAACAAAGAACTGGCAGAGAGTTCTTAGTTCCCCCTCAGTGCTGTCTGACAACACCCACATGGATGGTTCCATCTGTCCCTGTCCCCCTGTTATTGTCACACACACACACACACACACACACACACACACACACACACACACACACACACACACACACACACACACGCACACACACAAAATAATCCTCCAAACAGTGCTATACATATATAGTATTTAAACTTGAATATTTTCATCTGTGATTCCAAGTAAGTGGAAGGAGCAAATACTCTTGTTTTTCAGAAAGCTGGTTGTTTCAATGATATTCATGTCACTATCTAACATTGGCAATGAGATTTGTGAGATGAGATTTGAAAGAAGGGGCTTCTTTCTGTATTGCTGTGCAATTTAATACAATTATCTGAAGTCAAACCTCATCTGCCAGTTAAGACACATTATGGAAAATTGCCATAAATCATCAGATTAGAGAGTATAGCATTTCCCACTATTATGAAGAAGAAAGTGCCATATAAAAATAATTCAATCTCATTGTGGAGCAATTCAAGAAATGTGAAACATTGCTATGATAGATCTTTTTAGAGGGAAGTTTTAGTAGGATTCATTTTACTAATAACCAAAAGATCATTTGATTTGATTTGGACTATTCAGTGAAGAAATCAAATATAAACAGGGAAATTTGTTCCACTATCAAGTGATTTAACAGATTAAATTTAACTTGGTAAAAATGGTTTTATAGTTTTGAACCTATGTGCATATATACAAATATACATCACAGACACACACACACACACACACACACACACACACACACATACACACATCATGCACACACACACACATCCATAAGAATGCTAGGCCGGCATTTCCAATCAGAGAACGCCACATTCCTTTAGAATAGGTACAAGCATTTTACATAGTTGTGTGCTTGAAAATAAGAGAAAAATTAATGAAACTGATAAAATTCCATTCAGAACTGGCCATTTCTCAGGCTTATGTCTGTAGTCACAGTTTATAAAAGCTACGTGTTCACTACTATCTAGAGAACTGTTATTTTTCCAATTGATTTGTCCCACATCAAATAACAAATGTCATCCTGAATTCTCTAAGCTTTAAAACATTTTTCAAAGGTCTTATCTCTAAGTAGCACAAAGAGGAAGTTCTAAAACTACATCAGGTACTGATGTTACAAAGAGGCTACATATTTTTCATTCACTCATTTACAGAAACTTGCAGTGTGGACATGAGACACAGCACACAACATCTGAAAAATTCACGAAGCAGGGACAATGGTCTTTATGGAGCGATTTCAGTAGAATGGAATTTATTTAAGTTCTTTATTAGTATTGATATTAAATCCTCATGACTCTAATCCTTCCACTTGCACTGAAGACAAGTACACACTGATAACATTGTGCCAACTCGAGAGTAATGGAAATTGGCAGAATTTATCTTTGAACTGAGGCAATTTAGCTTTAGGATGCAGATTTAATCCACTGATTTCCATCTACTTTTTTAGTTCAAATTTTAACATGAAAACTTGATAACGAAAATAATCAATCATGTAAAACCTGAACATATCTCTAAAAGAACTTGATGTGTTAGAAAGGAGCTGTTGAGGGCCCACTTCAACACTGAAAACATTGCGTATACTCAGGTTATGAACTGAAATTTTATAAAACTATCTGTAACATACAGGATGATATATCGCAGTTCATCTTTGTAAGTTAGATATAGTACAGAACCATCCCAAAAGAAAGCAGGCTAGCTTCCAAAAGTGTTTGTAAAGTGTGTATTCAAGCTTATAACCATATTTTAATGGGAAAATAATATTAAGAAGTACCTGGTGTTCAGTTCTAATCATTAGATTTGATTTCAAGATGTCTTAGTATTTACAGTAGATAGTAATGTATGTGCTTATTATTTAAATTACAAAAGCTCATATCTTCGCCAAATTGTCTGAGCACCTGAAAAAATGACATAAATATAGTTAGAGGATAGTGAGAGAGATGGAGTTACCATTTAAAAGCAGACCCTCAAGCAGACAAAAAACCCAGCACATAACTGTGCAAATGGGCAGCAGGATGAAGAACTATTGGCCATTCATTACTGCTGAGTGATGAAGAACTGATCTTCTTAAAGAGAGCGACTCTAGATGGGCTAACTAGACGTCTGTGGATGAACTCGCACTGAGGGATAACTAGGCACAAAACCAACTCGATAGGCTTTAACACTAATGGTGGAATGCATGAATTCCAGTGGGGGGTGTCTATGGAAGGGTACCATGGGGACGCTGATGTAAAGATGATTAAGACATTCTGTATGAAGTCCATAAGAATTTAATAAAAATTTTACAAAAAAAAATTTAATTTTTAAAAAAGTAAAAGCAGACCATGATGTTTCTAAACATATTGAACGTTAACAATACTATATCTAGGTCATAATTAATTTTTCATTAAAACTAATGACATTCTGGGCCCTAAATATGAAGCAGCCTGTTCCTATTGGGCATTTCTCCAATGAGCTAATCAACTTCTTTCTCTTGTATGTAAAGCAAGAGATGTCCAGAAAGATTCATGCAAAAATTAAGAAAATAAAAGGTAAATATAGAAATTTTCCTGATAACTGAATAAAACCATAGAAGAGACAGAGGCCTAGAAATGGAACTGAAGATTTAATTTAGAGGAAAGAAGGTGCTGAAGGAAGGGAGTTTTCTGGTTTATAGAAAGTAAGAGAATAAAGCTCTTAGCAATCCAGGAAAAGCCATTTGCCTGTGGTGAGACTCCAGGCAGTAAAATCAGAGCTGGGCATGCTGGAATCCAGGGATGTGACATTACAGAGAAGAACCTACAGTAAGGCAGCCAGAGAAGCAGGAAAGTGGAGGCAGGGTATTGGGCACACCACTCACTCCCCGAAACTTATCCACACTTACAGTCAGAACTCATTCATCCGGCAGTTAGGGTACACTTTCAGGATCTGATCTCTGTCTTTACATTACATCCTAGATGGATAAGAAGTGAAAAATCACATATAGTCTTTCAAACCTAACCAAGAGACACCCGTGTTCAGGGAAAATTGCTTCTTTAATGAAAGCAGAGGCTTCCCAATCTGATGTCTGTAGAATCTGACAACTAAAAATAATCCTACTTAATGAAATGGGATCCTTCAAAATCATCTCTTCCATTATATTGTTATTAGAAATAGATTTAAATATACTTTGTAAGTATATAATGAAGTTAAAAATAATTTCTTTCAAATTATAAAATGTTATATCATTTATATAACAATCCTAACGTCTGGGATTTAGTTTTGAAAAATTTGTTATAATAAAAATAATTATTAAAATATTGCAGATACATGTGTAATATGTAATGATATTTGGTCAAAGAATGGGACAGTGAATGATGAGACTATAAGATTACATAGTACAAGGCTGGGGAGATGGCACAGTCTGTAATGTGTCAACCAGGGAAGCATGAGAACCCACAAGAAATTGGGGCACATTGGTGTATGACCATAACCCTAGTGCTGGGATAGGGAAGGGGCAGAGATAGGCAGATACGAACTCTGACGCAGATTCGCCAGCAAGACTAGTCCAATAGATGAGCTTCAGAGTCACTTAGTGACCCTGTCTAAAAGAAAGTTGGAAAATAATTGAGGAAGACACGGGATATCAACTTCTGGCCTACACACACACACACACACACACACATACACACACACACACACACACAAACATGTTCTCCCATAGGCACATGTGGACATACACACTAACAAGTATATATACTACATACATGAAAGAGAGAGAGAGAGAGAGAGAGAGAGAGAGAGAGAGAGAGAGAGAGAATTACATAGTAATATTGAAAATCTTCCAGTATTCAATAAGTTTTAGCAGCACGGTGGAATACTCAAGTGTAGGCTATAATTTTTGTGTAAGGAAACTGCTACTTTGACACTCAGAAAAATGCCATGTACACAATTATGCACAGCATGCAATGCTTGGAAGTGATAATAAATATTACATCGATGATGTATTTCATGAATGGTATTTTACTGTCAGTTTTAGACTACACTCTTTCTTCTTATTAAAGAGATATTAAGGGCAAAAGGTGTGTCCTGGAAGAGGTCTTAAAGGTAAACAATGTGAGCTGGTAGGCTGGCAGCTATCTCATATACCTGTTTACCTAGGTCTCTTGCATTAGTCCCTCGTGTGTGTGTGTGTGTGTGTGTGTGTGTGTGTGTGTGTTTAATCTTGTGTTGCTTTCTTTTTTTAAATCAATATTTATTACTTTATTTTATGTTCATTGCCTGCATGTTTGTGAGGGCACCCATGTTGCACAGCACCCATGGAGATCAGAAATGGGTGGTAGATCTCTTGGAACTGGAGTTATGGATGGTTGTTAGCTACCATGTGGGTGCTGGGAACTGAACCTGGGTATTCTGCAAGAGCAGCCAGTGCTCTTGGCTGCTGAGCCATCTCTCCAGCCCCTTGTGTTGCTTTCTTTGTCATAGCCCTAGGCACAATAGGCTGACATGTGTCTTCACCATCTATCTACTGGACTACACCATCCTGGCATGGGCTGGTATACTCTATGATGCTTTAAATAATGAAGAGAATTTCTCCAAATGCAATCTGATAATCAAGACACAGAACACTATACATATACATGAGTATATATGTATGAATGTCTATATGTCCATATACATTTCAGATAAGTGCATGTATATGCCAAACATGCAGGCATCCCAATTGGAAAGGACCTCCCACTTGAGCGCTCACAAAATGTTTTAGGGAATTATGCAATATTACAATGTTCATATTTTTTCAGGAGGCTATTTTTAAAAATTTTTCATATGGGAAATATGAAAAGCTGATATCCTCACTAGAATGAATCTTTGTCTGTTATTTGTTTTCATATTCTATAGATTAATTAGGCCAAGAAAGACTAAAGTTGTATGCAAATCAAATGTTCTGTTTCTCTCCATCTTTCATTAGGATCGGGTATTTGAAATTCAGGTGAATATACCAAGTTTATGTTTCACTTACCTGATGTTATATCTTAATAATTTCCTGCCTGCCTCTCCATAACAGAAGACAGGAAGTGGGTGGTCACAAGCACTTTGTTTACCTGTGTAGAAGCGGCACTCCATATGAGGTTGAAACAAAAACTTAAATATCTCTATTTTTCTTTTTCCTTACAGTGAGTTCAATCACTGCTCTTACAGTCTCTCAATATATATGTAAATAGCAAGCACGATACTGCCTTACATATTTGAAGTCTCTTAACATTTTGTAACTTTCCATCTCGATATTTTCATTCTATATTTTCAACTCCTTGCAAAGTGCTTGTCTTGTTTTCTCCGTACTAGATCGGTGCTCTGAATCTAAATGATGTTTATTAGATACTCTTCCTGAGTTTTCATAGGGCCAGCTGAAATTACTTAAATAGTGAAAACTGCAAAATGTATTATAATATGAAGAGTTTTCTAGTTCATCTCCATTAGTTCTTCACTAGTGTGAGCTTGCCCCTCCCTCTTCTCATTCTTTTTATTTCTCACTAAATGTTTTCTGCTACCTACTATGTTATTCATGCTCTACTGGGTGCCAGGATTTTAAATAATAATTATATTTGGCTGCAAGAATCTCAGAATTTGCTGAGAAAAGCTAACAAAGAGGGGAGAAAACAAGGTAAGATAAAGAGAAATAAATTTATTGATGATATAGTGTGACTATTGTGAAATGGAAGTGTGCTTGGATTCCGACAGTCACAATATCTGAGCATGTCAGGAGTGACTACTTCATGGATCGCGGTTCTGTCTTGAAGAAAGTGGAGATTAGTTACGCATTTCATTCAAATAGGAAAAACAGCTGGTGCCAACTAAAGGTCAGTAAATAACTTCAATTTAACTTTATAAATGAAGATTTCAAAATGTGTTTACAAGTTTTGTTACTGATTCTAACAGTGAGTTTAGGAAATAAAGCAAAGACATTCTGTTTACTGCTTCATGAAAAATAAAATGGAGAAGAAAATCCAAATAAACATGCTCATACATTATTATTATTATTTCACTCTAATTTTCCTATTTTAAATTTTTTTGAGAATTTTATACATGCACACAATGAATGTACTCATATCCAAACCCAATTCTCTCTTCCAAATCCTCAGGATCCTTCCCACCATGCCCTCCTCCCAACTTCATGTCCACCCCTTGTTTTTAAATAATCTATTTATAGCAGTCAGAAGATGGTGTATTCTTACATAATTTGCACACTATTCTATTCCTGTTATTCATGAACTATTTTAACTCACATGATAAAAAGAAATTGTATTGAAAATTTTCATTAAAATCATAATTTGATTCTTATTTTTAGTTTATTTTTTGTTGAGCTTTTGCAACTTCATAAAACAGTTCTTAATCAAATTCAGACCCCTTCTCACATCAATGCTTTCCCCATTTCCCCAACTGAACTTCATGTATTCCACCATACATGCTACATCCTACTCATTCAGGCATTTGCACCCATGTCCTTCAGTGCAAGTATGTCCACTGGAGTCCACCCTACCCATCTCATGATCATATGTAGGTCACTCTCAGTCTCAAATAGTGCTGGCCTGCCACCTATTTCTCTCCTCCCTTCTGGGCCCCCGCTCAACTGAGCTGACAAGGGTCACGTGTTTGATACCACCATTGCCACAAGTTCGTATGCACAAGTTTCCAGTGGCCCAGAACTCCACTTCATGTGTTCTTGCATGAATCTTGTCTCTTACAATCTTTCCACCCCCACTTTCTGAGACATGGGTAGTTGAGGTTCCACATAGGAGTCCTATCCTACACTCTACAGTCTTATTCTTTAAAACTTGGCCAGTTGTGGCCTTCTGTGTGCATGACACACTGTTGTATAAGGAAGCTGTACTGGTGAGAGTTGAGGGATGTACAGGTTTTCTCTCTACCCCTTATTCGGCTTTGTTCCATAAGCCTTGCTTGTAGAGGTTCAACTGTAGTTGTGTCACCAAGTACTGGGCATCTCTCAGACAAATATTTTCAATGTCTGACCAGATGTATGATTTAAATATTGATCCTTTGTTCACATAAATGAGAAAAAATGCAGATTGAAGATGAATTGCCATTAGGAAAAATATAGTACAAGCATACTTACTAGTTCTAAACATGCTACAATCCACAGTCAACAATTTTGGGAAAAAATGATAAATTCATTAAGGCAAGGAAAGTTAACAAAAAAATTAGAATACTTCACAATTACAGCGATCCATAGACTAGGAGGAAACAAGGAAGAAAGCAACTGATGAAGCACAGAATTCACAGACTTTCCTAAAGACTGGTAAGATCACGTATTTGCTAAAATTCTGACACAGCACCAAAAGTAAAAAGATGGGAACTGAGGTTCTCCAAGTCACAAAAGAAGCCATATCCATAGCTTTAGCTACAGCAAACAGGAACCTTCAGCAAATTCTGTCTCTGAAAACAAGATTATTGAGTTGCACCCCGGGGACTTTAAGTTACCTTCAAAACTGTTTCCAAGATTTGAAAGTAAAACCACACACATAAACATAAACACACACACACACACACACACACACACATACACACACACATAATCCAGCTCATATATATATACTCTGTTGACAGGTGTATACACTGATAGTTTATCTGTGGGAAACTAATCTTTTTATAATATGTATTTTCAAAGGAGCCCTTGAAATTTTAAGCTGGCTGACCTATGATAAAGGCAATTCTAGCTACAGTTCTGTGTTAAATAAGATTTGAGCTGCCTTTTCTGTTGTAGAATACAGCTACTGCTTGCAATATTAAATGTGGCTTTTTTGGTCCTAACACCAGTAGAATCATTGAGAATGTTCAAAATGATGCATCAAGCTCATATATATTCAGACCTCATCGGAAGACATGAATGACTTCAAACCTCTCATATACTAAAGGAAATTCCCTGTAATTATGAGAAGGGGATAGTTCTGGGACTATTAAATTGTCATTTCCCATAATTGAGATTGGATCCCAGGGGTAGAATTCCTGATGTCCCTTCTTATTAAAGCAGTAAGTCATGATCTCACTGAAGTAGGGCATATCTTCGACCATACCACCCTTTAAAGAACGATCATCATCAGATGAAGTCACAGAATAGTTGTCAGACCATTTTTACTTTTAATCATATAGCCATAGATTGTCAATTCTAGGACATTAATTTAACACATACAGTAAAGATTATGGATTGCTTGTGTCTTAAGCATTTTAGATGTTGAAGATATAAGCCCTAGTAGCAACTAGTATGACTTTATTTGGAGCAGTCTTTACAGAGACAACAGGATGATGATTATGATGTCATTAAGGTTGACCTTTATCTTATATAGTGGTATCTTTATAAAACAAAGCATCAGTATATAGAAACACACAGAAGGAAGAAGATGGAGGACCCAGGAAAAACACTCTTCTCTGTAACTCTGAGAACATTTTCTTCCCCATAGCCCTTAGAAAGAACCACTGTGTTAACACCTTGATCCTGGCTTCTAGAGTCCAGAATTGTGAGCCAATATGTTTCTGTTTAGCAACTGTATTTGTATGTATTTGTATGTTAGCCCTTGAAAATACCCCAACATCAATGAGAGTAAATCTGTTATGACATAAGTGTTTTTATTGTTGCTATACAATTAGCGCCAAATTTAACTAGCTTACACAATGCACATGCATAATTATACTTACAGAAATAGAGGGGCTAGAATCAAGATACAGGCTGGACTGTTTCAGAAACTGTATAGGAAAAGTTATTTCTGTTCTCCTCACCTCCTTTGCATTCCTTTGTCCTTACCTCCACCATGTAAGTACTTTAGATAAATATTCTCCTTTTACATATTCCCAACCATTGTGTGCAATGAATTAGCACATGCTCACTTTATGGGTAAATATAAATATCTATATGTTGATTCAATAACTTATTTGTTCCAACCTTCTTAAATTCCATAATTAAATGCTACCTTGGTTATTGATGTTTCTTTTTGGTTTCATGAAATTTTTTTCTTGAGTTTTTGTGTATTTCATAAACAACATTTCAATCATCTTTATACCCTGTTCCCCATGGGCTCCCTCTTATAGCCCCTCCACGCCTGCCACGCCACTGGATTTCATTCATTGTTTCATTTAGGTCTATGGAGTCAAGTTAGTCATCCCTGTTGTCCTTCAGTGAAAGTTCATCCACTGGGGTCTAGTCAGTGTATCTAGATTCACTCCCTTAAAAATGATCAGCTCTTCCTCACCTGGTAGTAGTCAGCTGCCAAATAGCTCTTTGGCTAAGATTAGGGCTGGCTGACCCATGTAAATTCAAGCAGACAAAAACCCAACAAAGATAGGTCTCTCTTAACCACATTTATAACTTTCTTCTTTAAGATGAAGGCTACATGGGGTAGAAATAAAACTGCCCCCGCAGAAGGGAAGGGCAATCTCTGATTAAGCAAGAGAGTGGTAAGCGCTGTATACTGCTGCTCTGAAATTCTTTGCATTGGGCAGCATACCAAGTGGGACATCTGCAATGGAACATGGAGGATGATTTAATTCCGTCCTACTTGGCAGCAGAATCCGCTAAACACTGAAGAATGACCTCAAATGTAGAGGCTTTTGTGGTTGGGCCAGAACACAGAAACGTCCACATGAAAAAAAGCCTGTAGTCAGTGGCAAGTGAGCATTAGCAGCCCAAGTTTAATTGCCCATGAGGGGGAAAGAAACGAACATAGAGGTTTGAAATGTTCCTGGGGGCTGGAGAGATGGCTCAGCGGTTAAGAGCATTGACTGAGGAGCCGGGTTCAATTCCTAGCACCCACATGGCGACCACAACCGTCCTTAACTCCAGTTCCAGGGGAATCCGAAGCCCTCTTCTGACCTCCGTGGCATTGCACGACAGGGGTGCACTCATATACATGCAGGCAATACACTCCTACACATAAAATAAAAATATTTTTTTAAAAAGAAAGATTGTGTTCCTATAGGTAAGTGGGTTCTAGTGAGGAAAAAAAAATACTGACAGTGAAGTAGTCTCATTTTTATTTACGAAGTCATGAATCGGGGTGATATTTCAGCTTTTATAAAGATCAACAGTGAGTTTCTGCATATTATAGTCACTAGAAAAATAGCTAAGATTGACTAAAATTATTTACTCTAAATCTAACAATCTGGATATTTAAGACAGCTAGACTGAAATTAGGAAGATATGACCTAGCATTTTTTGAATCAGAATACCCATATGACACCACATGTTCTTTTTAAACGCATATGCAATGATAAATATTCAGCTCACGGAAGAGTTAATAAATGAAAGATAATTACTAAAACAGAATTTATAAGGACACAAGCTATTTAAGTTAATTAAAATTATTTGAGGTCATTTAAATTTTCATTACTTAGAACATGTAATGCTTCATAATTATTTCCTTAGTTAAAATAAAACTTTAACTACAAACTGAACACAGGCTGAAATCTTTTAAATGTACACACACGTTCCAATATTCTCCCTAGTGCACTAGACTCCTATCCAGATGCCTTCTGACACATGTAGATAAGTAACAGATATCTTGAAATTTCCATATCCAGCAACCTCCCCCACCCCCAGACTCTTGATATTCTCTACATGGTTTTCCCCACAATCTCTCACTTTCCCCATATTGTGAAAAGGCAACGCCATTCCTAAAATGCCTATGAAAAATAAATTTGAGTCTTCCCTCATACACAATTTTCCTAGCTTTCAGTGGGTTAGGTCTTTCTGAATTAATTAACTAGCAATCAGGAAAATTCTACACAGACATGCCCACAAGCGAACTTGATCTAGGTAGTTCCTCGCTGACATTCCATTCCCAGGTAATTCTACATTATGTCAGGTTGATAATCAGAATTAACCATCACAGTCTACACAGCCACATTGTGATTTAGTCTTTTCTTGACACCTTAAGTATGTCTTCTATAGTCTCTCTTCAAACTTCTTCATTCCAATTACAAAGGATCCAGGTGTAATACAAATTCCTGTCAACAACCCAAAGACTTTTCACTATCTCTCCTTTAAAAAGAAAGCTTTTCAGAAAAACAAGTAGTGTAGGGGCTGGAGCGATGGTTCAGCAGTTAAGAGCACTGACTTCTCTTGCAGAGGACCCGTGTTTGATTCCCAGCACCCACATGGCAGCGATGAACTATCTTTAATGCCAGTTCCAGGGGAATCCAACACCCTCTTCTGACCTCCGTGGCATTGCACGACATGGGTACACTCACATACATTCAGGCAATACACTCATACACATAAAATAAAATATTAAAAGAACAAGTGTGTAGTATCCTTAGTCCTTCTTCTAACTTATGTTCAAAGGGAACATTTCCATAAGCAACTTTTTACTCAATTACCTGGTAACAAGAACACATGCCTCCTCATTAACTTACTGGCCATAATTTTCCATTTTAATAATAATCAAATCTATACTAATATTTGGTTAAATATGCAAAGCCATTATATATCACCTGGATCCACTCCCCAGAACATGTATATCAGATTCTCAGTCAAGATGTATAAGATAAATCAAATGATGGAAAAACAGATACATGATTTTTTTATTTGCCCTATTTAAATCTATCCTTCATAACTTCTAAATAACTAATTTTCAGTTTTACAAAATCCTTTGTTCTGATTTTAATAAATTATTAGATAATGTAGTTTGCCTGTTTTAGTAATATTTTCCCTTAGTGATCAATTTTGAATCGATGCTTGCTTTTCTAATACTGAACCTACAAGCACTCTGTTGTCCATAATTTAGTAATATAAGTCAGTATAAGAGTGTGACATCAGAGCTGACATTAATGCCACACGCTGGACCTAGCCAGCTCTCCTACTTTTCTATTGGACATACAAAAGCTGGAAGAAGATCTGAAGCCAAAAGAAAGCCAAGACCAAAGATACTAGAGGTCTCATAGCATGCACCCAGGGGTGCACAGCTAGGTCGTAAGGTAGTTTTGCTTTTAGCATTTTTTTTGCTTAATTCTAATTTGTATTATAAAATATTTTTAAATAATTTATTAATATTCATACACACATTTAATGTGTTTTGATCAAATTCACCCCCATTCCATCCACTTCAATTCTCCCCCATTCTCTAACACATTTCCCTCCTACAGCCATATGATTCATTTTAGTACTCCCTGTGCCCATGCTGTAGGTGTATGCATGGATATGGGACCATCTCTTGGAGGATGGGTAACCTCACATGTCTCCTGTCCCTGAAGAGAGCTGACTCTCCTTCCTCAGCGGCCATCAATTGCCAATAGCTCCTCAGGTAGGAGTGAGACTTCCTGAGTCCCTGTGCTAGCTATGTTGGGATTATAGGTGGCTGGAGTTTATGTGAGTTTTATGCCTGGAGTCTCAGCTGCTATGAGTTCATGTGACAGCTGTGCTGTCATGTTCAGCAAAAACTGCTTTACTGCAGATATGACTTCCTTTGGCTCTTCCAATATTTTCACCCCCTTCTCCATGATGAAATCCGAAGTCTTGGAGACACAGTGTGTGGCATAAATATCCCACTTAGAGATGAGCACTTTGCAGTTTCCTATTCTCTGTACCTTGTTTGATAGTTGGTCTCTGTACATATGTCATCTGCTGTAAAAAATAAGTTTCTCTGATGAAAGTTAAAAGCTGCACTAATCTGTGAATGAATATAAACACAAGATCTTAGAGGAAATTTTATTACTATGTCCACTTAGCAGTGTAAACATACTAGGTTCTCCCCTAGGGCTTATGATCTTGCTGGCCATGGGTTTGCAGGACAGTTAATGGTTTACTTTAACAAGGTATGGATTCCATCTTGTGGAATGAGTCTGAAATTCAATGAAACAGAAGATGGTTCCTTCCATAATATTTGTGCCACTATTATACTTGTGGTAAAATCATGCCAGGCCAGTCATTATTGTAGCTCAAAGTGCTCACAGCTGTAAGACTGCTGAAGACTTTTCTCTCCTAGTAATTTCATACTGAGTTACAAAGTGACTTCATGACAGCCATCCTGACCTGCCAGATGGAATCTGAAAGCAACTTTAATTTGAATTTTCCTTTTGAATAAAGATTTAAAAACCCCATTTTTCAAATATTTATTAGCCATTTGTATTTCTTCTCTTATCTGTTGAACTATTTGATTCATTGGCCCATTTCTTGAGGCAATGCTTAGTTGTTTTCCTATATTTAATTTTTGCAGCTCTTTATATTCCATATATTAACCCCATTTCAATTCAATACACCAGGGAGAAATACATGTACTCATGTTTATTGCTGCAAAATTAAAAATATTAACAAAAAAAACAACCAATCTACATGTCCATAAGGAGAGGAATGGATAAGGAAAACATGATATGCATACTCAATGGAATTTTATTCAACTCTACAGAAAAAAACAGAAAAGTATGACATTTGCAGGAAATGGATGGAATTCGAAATCATTTTGTAAAGTGAAATAAGCTAGACTCAGAAAATAAAAACCAAATGTCACAAAAACCAAAAAACAAATCTCACATATTTTATTGTCATTTATAGTGTCTAGATTTAAATTTATATCATATGAATGTGTGCATATTATGAATGAAGATAGACAGCTGTGAGAGAACAGGAAGATTTAGTAGGAGATGTGTAGAGGAGAGGAAACAGGATAATGGGATAGATGTGGCATGAAAGCAGAAAAGGGAGAGGGTATTTGGGGATGAGGTTAGGGATCAGCAAGACTGGGGCAAGAAGAATTGAGGGGGTAGCAGGAGAAAGAAAAAACAAACCTACCAATGCATATGTATGAAAATGTCATAAGGCATAAAAACTATATTATTATTATTATTGTTGTTGTTGTATATGAGTGCATTGCCTGCATGTATATAAGTGTACCTATATCATACAATGACCACAGACGTCAAAAGAGGCATGGGATTCCCCTGTGAACAGGAGTTACTTGTTGTTAATCACTGTATGGGTGCTAGGAATTCAACCCAGGTTCTCTGCAAGAACAGTTAGTTCTCTTAACCACTGAGCAATCTTTCCAGTCCCAAAACCATATTTTTATGCTATCTCTAAAAGTGAAGATATATTCCTGATTCTTATGCTCTAGAGTATTTGGGAGAAGTCAGAATTGAATAGTAAAATACCCAACAGTTATAAAAATTGTAAAACTTGCAACATTGTTCAAGTCATAAAATTAATGAAATGATATTCTCATTTCCTCTCTCACTGACTCTTTGGTAGATGGTATCAGTCATTTCAATCGATAATATATTATTGTATCCACATCTTTTCCATGGGTTCTATCATTGACAAATGGATGCTCTTCCCTTAACCTCATTCTTTCTCATACGGTTGTCTCTGATTAAGAATGGAGGCTGAACTGACTATGATACAGCTCTGATTCAATGAAACAGAGCTGTTTTTGGCTGTCCTTTGTTCCGTGGTTAGAGCATTCCCTACTATTTCAAAAGACCACAGTGAAAGGCATGTGGAAGAGCTAAAGACTTTGCTCTCTCACAGAATTTCAGAGATGAGAAAAGATTCCTGACCACAAATCTCTGAATAAACCTCTCAGTGCAGCCCAGCCCAGCCACAGACATTTGATGATCATTGCTTGAAGCCATTGAGTCTTGAGGTACAAAATGTTCCTTCATAGTTGCTAAGGAAGTATTTTTCAATAAGGTAGAAAAAAATCAACAAAGTCCAAATATAAAGGATAATTTAAAAACAAAATGCACATAAAAATCCTCAAAGAATGAAGTCCAAAGAATAATGTACATAGACATATGACTCCTCTGTGATTTCATAGCTATATGAATCCCATATAATACCATGCTGAAGAGATTTCCTGATAAAGAAGTTTAAATAAAATAAAATGAGGAAAGAGAGAAGAAAAAACTTGTATTTTCATTGATTGTAAATGTTCATTGATGTTTGCATTTTGTTATTGCACAAAAAGTCTTAATGAGCCCTGGGCCTGCACGACCCTGAAGGCCTCTTTCTGACTGGCAGGCCTCTCTCTCAGGGGTAAGACCATCGCGTCCTCTGAGCCTTGACTCCCCCAGTCTCATTCACCCTCACATCTCCCCTGCTGTTCTCTCCTCCTACGCTCCCATTCCTTGTCTTGGCCCCCAGACACCTGGGGAACCTCCACTGCTTCCTGATCCTTTGCATCCAGACAAACTCAGTGCCTTCTTGGGTCCCCAGGAGCACTCTGGGCCAGGCCCTGCCCTCCTGTCCCTCTACTTCCCTAGGCCTGCACCACCCACCAGTCTCTTTCCTGGATGCCTGGGCTGACCTTTCCTCTTCCTGATCCTTTGCATCCAGACCAACCCAGCCCCTCAGTGCAGTCCCCAGGAGCCCTAAGGGCTGCTTCCCACACTCATCTGCTTTGCATCTCCGGAGGGCATAGCCAACAGCTGCCCTAGACCCACATCTTTGCTAAGCCTGGATCCCAGACCACTCCAACCGCCAAATTCCTGAGGCCAAAATCTTTCCTAGAGGGATCCAGACCTTAGCAGAAGCCTGAGAGCATCTGATCCTTATCAGCAAATTCCTGAAGACAAAAGCAATCCAGCCACTCCAATATAAAATCAAAGGAGAGAACTGGAAGCTTAGAGAAATCAGTTTTTCATGCCTATCTAAGCCTGGATCCCAGACCACTCCAACCGCCAAATTCCTGAGGCCAAAATCTTTCCTAGAGGGATCCAGACCTTAGCAGAAGCCTGAGAGCATCTGATCCTTATCAGCAAATTCCTGAAGACAAAAGCAATCCAGCCACTCCAATATAAAATCAAAGGAGAGAACTGGAAGCTTAGAGAAATCAGTTTTTCATGCCTATATGTAAACCACAAAGACACATAAAGTTCACAAAAAGAAGCAGACCTAAACTTGAGGGCTTGAGTCTCACACAAAAATCAGAAACTACAAAAGAAATTCACATGTCAAAATC
>NW_008360315.1:3533323-3535161 GCF_000622305.1 Nannospalax galili | reverse complement strand
CAAACAAGGTAATCATAGAGCTGAAGGAAGATAGGGATAAACTTCTGAATGAATTCAGAAAAGAGTTAGAAATATTGAAGACTACTCAGGATGAAATGAAGAAGGAAGTGAAACACTCAGTAAGCCAACTAGATTCAACAGGAGAAAGCCTTACCAATAGGATGAATGAAATGGAAAACAGAGTAGCAAGACTGGAAGATAAAGTGGACAAACTAGACCACTCAAACAAAGAGTATGAAAAATTTAAGAAATCACAAGAATGGAATATGCAGGAATTGTGTGACACAATAGAAAGACCAAATTTACAAATCATAAGCATACAGGAAGGAGAGGAATCCCAAGAAAATGCCATGGACCATATCTTAAACAGAATCATGGAAGAAAATTTCCCAAAATTAAAGAAAGAGATGGCCATACGAATAAAAGAAGCATGTAGAACACCAAATGGACAGGACCAGAAAAGAAACACACCATGGCACATCATAGTAAAAATACTAAACATACAAAACAAAGAGACAATACTGAAAGTGCAAAAGAGAAATAACAAGTCACATATAAAGGAAAACCTAATAGGATTACAGCTGACTTTTCAGTGCAAACTATGAAAGCCAGAAGAATCTGGACCAAAGCATTTCCAGTTTTAAATGACAACAGATGCCAACCCAGATTACTATACCCAGCCAAAATGTCTACTATAGTTGAAGGGGAAAGGAAAATATTCCAAGACATAAATAGGATGAAGGAATTCATGTCCACAAAACCGGCCCTTCAGAGAGTTCTGCAAGCAATACAAAGAGCTGAAGAAAGGAATGACTTGGGTATTCAAGGGATTGTGGAAAAAAATTCAATGAAGGCATAACTGTGGAAAAGCACAGTATATCAAGAATGTCAACAGAAATAAAGATGACAGGATTCAATACTCATGTTTCATTAATAACTTTAAATATTAATGGACTGAACTCCCCAGTCAAAAGACATAGACTAGGTGAATGGATTATGAAACAAAACCCATCTTTTTATTTTCTACAAGAAAGTCATCTCACTTTCAAGGACAGACACTATCTTAAAGTGAAAGGATGGAAAAAATATACCAAGCAAATGGTACTAAGAAAAAAGCAGGCATAACAATTCTAATATCTGACAAAATAGACTTTAAACTAAAACTAATCAGAAGAGATAAATAGGGCCACTTCATTCTGATCAAGGGAACAATAAATCAAGAAGATAGTACAATCATGAACATATATTCACCAAACTCTGGTGCACCCAACTTCATAAAAAAATTATTACAGGACTTAAGATCCAGATTAATCCCAACTCATTAATAGTAGGGTATTTCAATACCCCACTCTCTCCATTAGATAGGTCAACAGGGAAGAGAGTTAACAGAGAGACATCTGAATTAAACAATCCCATATATCAAATGGATTTAACATACATCTACCAAATATTCCACCCAAGTATCAAAGGACATGCTTTCTACTCAGCACCCAATGGAAACTTCTCCAACATCAACCATATACTGGGGCACAAAAAAAAAAACCTCAAAAATACAAAAAGATTGACATAATTCCATGCATTCTATCAGACCAACTCCTCCTCTCCTTTCTTGTCATTTCTCCTCCATCAAAATATCTCAGGTCACATCAAAAATTCCTCATGCATATGCCTCAGGCCTGTCTCTTTCCCAGTTGCTATCTTCTGAATAGCTTCTGCGTGTATGTGTGTGTGTGTGCACGCGCGTGTGTGTGTGTGTGTGTGCATGTGCGCCACACATAGGTTCAAACTGTTATTGAAAAGTTGGAGATGCACTGGCTTGTATGTCTAGGAGGAGCCTT
>NW_008360315.1:3530539-3532807 GCF_000622305.1 Nannospalax galili | reverse complement strand
CCCAGGACCAGATGGATTTACAGCAGAATTCTACCAGACATTTAAAGAAGATCTACATCCAATACTACTTAATTTATTCAAAAAGATAGAAATGGAGGGAGAACTTCCAAATTACTTCTATGAAGCCAGCATCACTCTAATACCAAAGCCATGTAAAGATACAACCAAAACCGAAAACTATAAACCCATATCCATAATGAACATAGATGCAAAAATTCTCAAAAACATACTTACAAACCGCATATAGACACATTGGCGAGTGGATAATGAAAATGTGGTTCATTTGTATGATGGAGTTTTACTCAGCAGTAAAAAAATGATGAAATCATGAAATTTGCAGGTAAATGGATGGAACTAGAAACTTTTGTAGTAAGTGGAGTAACTCAGACTCAGAAAAAAAAAATCGATATATATTCTCCCTCGTATATGAATCCTAGAACCAAATCCTGATAAGTGGGTATGTATCCAGGCATAACTAAAGGAACCAGGATAATGGAAAGGAAACATGGAGGTAAAGGAAAAGAAAGAAACTCACAGAGAAAAACAGTAGGAAGTAGGCCCTAATAAGTGAGATATGAATAAAAAATTGGGTTAGTTTAAGGGAGCGGGGAGGGAAGGGTATACAAGGAACCTAGGGGATAAAGGGAAAGAAGGAGCTCAAGAGCGGTAGGACCATAGGAGAAGGGGATTATTAAGGGAGAAAGGGGGGAAATGGGGGCACTCTAAATGGGAAAACCACGATGGAGGGGTGAGACAATGTGAGAGATAAATAATACCTAGCTAGTTTTGAAAACCATATTATTTGGGAACCATATTATTCCTACAACCTACCAACAAATTATACATACCAGATCAAGAAATATATCTAGGTAAAGTTTATCTGAGAATAATTTGGTCTTTGCCCAAGATTTATCTATATGACACACAGTAATTAAAAGTACCAGACTGGTGGAGCTAACCTTCTTGAATGTTTAACAGGCATACTTTGAGGCCTATAATAATTTGGTCAGAGGGACATGAAGAACAGTTTTTGCTCCTTGCCCTCCTAGGTCGACTAATTCCAGGGGACTATGAACATCTCTCAAAATGTCTTTTAATTGTGGTTGGTCAATTGTCCTCTTTATCAAGGAGGCTGAGGAGAACCCACCAGATGGACTTGAACCATGGGCCAGGCTACAAAGAGGAGGGTCAACACAGAGGAATCGTTTCCTCCATGCTTCCAAGCGAAGCCAGCCATGGTCCAGCAGGACCTTTGACTATCATCACATAGGCAGAACTGGTAAAAGAAAGGAGCTGGGGCTCCTCCCAAGCCCATGTGATTCCTGAGAAGCAGATCCTCAAATGACCTTAAGAGTAAAAATAAATTAGTTTTTCTTGGCCAACTGTATGGCCTTAAACACCCAAAAGGAAAGTATAACCAAAGATTAAAGGGGCCAATATAATTTCTTAAGAGTCCGTAGAACTGGGAAAATGAACAGCAGACCCCAATCTTATCTAACGGAATACTGACAACTGATTATGGCTAGATGATGACAGCTGACCCTCCTAAAACAAGACCTCTAGATTGGCTGCCTAGATTCACCAGAAGGGCAAGTAGTGGGGAAGGGTTGGGGGTGCCGACAACACAGCAGACAGCAGCAGGGATATCAGAGTATAAGGGCTCTAGTGGGGGGAGGGAGGCTATGGGAGGGTTCCATCTGAGAAGTGGATGTATAGTCAAATTAGATGGTTTGGTATGTTCTGTGTGATATACACACACACACACACACAAACACAAATTCAACAAATTTTTTTAAAATGTATTATATTTAAGGAGGACGCATGGAAATTTACATCATGATAATTAGTAGAGGTGATAAACAATACCATTGAAATCTACCTGATGACTTTATAAACATACACAGTCACTAAGGATCCAAGTGCAACCGATTATGACTAGTAATAATCAGATACATACAGATTAGAGATGCAAGCGCTAACATCTCAGTGTTAGTAGCAGAAACAATGAGTCTTTCTGCAAGGAACAATATATTTTAAAATGAAATGGAGATCTTTTTTAAAGGTTAAAAACTCATGTTTCATAACCAGTTTTATGTTTTACAGAACTTATACTGAGTTCAATAATATATAACTGTATTAATTCAACTGTGAACCTAGAAACTTGCACCCACTTGTGAAAGAGATGTACTATTGCCCTGGAGTGTGTTACTGAATATATTAAAGCTATAGTGAAAAGCTTCTAATCTTTCAGAAGACCTGGTTCAAATC
>NW_008360315.1:3510805-3530387 GCF_000622305.1 Nannospalax galili | reverse complement strand
TGTGAACTAGTTATAGTCAGATATATAGAGATTAGAAACGCATGTGCAAACATCTTGATGTCAATTGCATTGAAAATGAATTTTTCTATATGAAACTGTGTATTTTAATAAGGAAATGGAGATCTTTTTTAAAGGTTAAACCTCATTCAATTTTATGTCTTATAGGGTTTATACTGAGTACAATATTGCATAACTGTATTAATTGAACTGTAAACCTAAAAATTTACAGCTAATTTTGAAAGAGATAGCTCAGAGCTCAGAAAATTGTTATTGAATATGTCCATGCTGTTGTAATGAAATGCTTCTTCTAAGTATGTGGTTATTAAATAAATCATTAAAAAAGGGAGTTTCTCTGTATGAAACAGTGTATTTTAAAATGAAATGGAGATCTTTTTTAAATGTTAAAACCTCATTCAATTTTATGTCTTATAGGGTTTATACTGAGTTCAATATTGTATAAGTGTATAAATTCAACTGTGAACCTAAAAATTTACAGCCAATATTGAAAGAGATGCATCTTTGCTCTGGAAATTGTTATTGAATATGTTAATGATGTAATGAAATGCTTCTTCCAATCATGTGGTTATTAAATAACTTAAAAAAAGTACAAGAAAAAAAAGTCTTAGTGAAAGATAACTGTACAATACTACAGCTTACCTAAAAGAAATGAATTCTCAGAATAATAAAAGCAAACCTTTGAAAAATAGAGTGAAAAGAAGAAAGAATATAATTTATCAGACTGTAAATATGAGAATGCCCACAAGCCTAGGAGAACAATATGAGCAAATAGATTTCATCCACCAGAGTTTATCAGAATCAGTTTGACAGCACCCTCAGGGCCCATTAAGAAAATATATAGAAGGAATAACTAGTTATTGAAACTTTTATTAGGGATTGTCATAAAACATTGATTGAAAAACCTATTACAGTATCATTCCAGGATCACTCTCTGAAACTCAAATTTTTCATGAGTTATTAAGTTGATAAATCAAAAATGATTTTAAGGGTAATTGGCTAAAATTCCCATTTGTTCTTGTTAAATATATATACCCTGAAATAAAATTTCTTCTTTATGTGAATTTTTCACACATTTCTAAAGAGAAACCTCCATTTGGTAATTAATCCCAATTTGCTTCTAAGTCCCAAAGAATAATCAGACCTACATCCGAGTCTTAGCTGTATCTTTACTCTGCCAAGAGAACACATCATGACAGTTCATTCAGAAGCTGTCAGTTCAAATTAGGTGCTATATTTCAACTCTCATTAATTCATATAAAGCCCATGACATACATATTTGTTTATATATCTTCCAATGCTCTTATATTTCTCTACCATCATCTCCTATAATAAACTCTATTCCACAGTATTCAGCAAAAAACTCATTTCTACAGGAGTTAGTAGCAAGAATAATAGCCTTCACATCTAGCAGGTGATCAGCAGGAGCTAACTTCCCAGAATTAATACCTTCAAACTTGCAATCATCACATTAACTACATTCCATTAATGTCACCATTTTGGGGGTAAGGAAAATGAGGAATTACATTCGTGACCAACTGAAGTGAATTGAAAATCCCTTAGGAGATTGGTGAGGCTTACTCATAGTTCTGCCTGAAAAAATATCCAGAGCTACTGGGTTAGAAGACCTATCCAGAAAGTGGGCAGTACAAGGACTGGGGATGTAGACAGAAAGTACTTAGACTTAGGAGCTGGCATTCTGTGTCTCTGCTTCTTGGCTGTCCACTAAGTGAAGAGTCCTCCTCTGCCACATTGTCTCACCATCATGATATCCTACATGGGGGCCAGATGACCACAGACGAACCCTCTGGAACCCAGAACAAAAATAAACCTTTCTTCATTTTAGATATTTATGTCAGTTGTTTGGTCACAGAAAGCATAAGTCACTAATACACAGAGTAACGTTATTCACTGTCATAACACAACACTTAAATATTAGAATTAAAATGGAGTTCATCAGATACTCTGCAAGCTGAAAAAAAAAATGTCTTACTTCAGAAGCTCAATCCCTGAATTAGTTATTTGTAGGTTTCCCAGCAAAGATAATACAATCTGTAAATAAATTTCTTTAAATATGAAATACATGTCAACTTTATATTGAAGAGTGAGGTGAATTAAGGTAAGTCTGGAGAGTCATGACAACATCCACAGAAAACTTAATTTTTTAGGTATTGGCTATTCATCAGGAAATGGGATGTGAGAAGAGGGGTTGGGACATTTTGACTCTGAGCTGGGTTACTAAGGCCAAATAAGATACCACATTATCTGTTACTATTCTTTCTCACTGTAGCTAAACCTAGTAGTCGTCTTATCCACGTTTCCAAGAGCATCATCACTATGACAGCAAGTACCTTGCCTGTAACTAGGCATTGACAACTACTGACACTTTCCCTCTAGTCTTTACACTTGGTTCTTTTCTCCTTCCTCTGCATTCTATATTTGTTTTCTTTTTGTTTTTTCTCCAGCACAGAACCAACCCTGAATTACCCCGAACTCTGTCATGACCATGAGTCAAAGTGCCCTGTGTAAATGCCATCTGATGTGTGAATTCTACACCCACATATAATTGTACTGATTAGGCAAACACAGTCATCAATGAAGTCATATCTATGATAAAAAGCACACACAAAGGGACAGATTGAAGCTCTCCACATATCAACATTAGCCAACAGTATAGCAAGGTCATTCCTCATGAGTGACAGTTTCCCCTTCACACAAATGGAAGCAAGAGCCTTGCAATAGTTAGGGGAAATGAGATGATTTTTAAATAGTTCCTTACCTATTTTTAACACAATGTCTTTTTAAAATAAAAATGAAAATGGTACATCATTCCTTTTTTATGCTTATCCCAAATTTTGATAACTACCCATGTGACAAACATTACTTTATTACTTGAAGGAGGTTGACAATAAATAATTGGCTCTATTTCCAAACTACATATGCACATCCTCAAGTAAAACATGTGAAAACCTATTTTATTTCAGATAAGATGTCATAGCATAACCCAGGCTTGTCTGAAATTCACAGCAATCCTCTTGTCTCAACCTCCTGATTGTTGTGATTGCAGGCAGGGTCCCCATGCCCAGGTCTCAATTATACTTAGATGTTTAACAATACATGTAGCTCTGGAGATAACACTGGTACTGAAAAGAGAATAGATACCAAAGCATAACTTATTATAGTATATAATATAAAGTTTCTCTTTAAGATCAATGTTCTTCTGAAAAATAAAATCAAATAGTTGTAAGATGTTGTATCCAGGTAGTATATCTTAACTATAAATATAAAAGTAAAATAAGATGGAATTTGAAAAATATCTTAAAATTACATATTCCAACCAGGAGTGGTGCTGTACAACTTCAATCCTGGCACTTGGGAGACAGAAGAGGGCTGCTCTATATAGCAAGTTCCAGGCCAGCCAGAGAAATACAGGGAGCCTGTCCCCAAAATTTTAAAAAATGCATATTAAGGTTATATTTTTAGATTACATCAATTGCTTTCCATATTTAAATGGTTGATTACTAGTTTCAGAAAAATCCATTACTCCATTATCAATTTATTTGTCACATACATGAATGTGCTGTGTAAAATGCTGGCATGGGAAACAAAGTCTTATATCATGAATGACACAGGACCCTTACAGTACAAGGACAAATAATACATAAATACAAGTCAGGTTTGAGCTGTCATGCAAAATAGGGGAGGGCAAAATAGATATTCTACTCTACATGACTCTGAGGAGGAGGTAGAGTTATTTTAGCTGAGAGAGCAATACTGAGTAATTTTCAACTCAGAAATTCAAGAAAAGCCTCTACTAAAATCTGAGGCTGGAGAAAGACTATCTAGAAAGAAAATACTACCGTAATCCGGATACAACAATGCAGCCTGATCTCTGCAGAAGGTACTGAGATACATTGATGTCTATCTATTGAAAAAGACTGCATAGCAAAAAGAAACAGTAACTGAGCAAAAGCAATAACCTATAGAAGGGGAGAGAAAATAGCAAATTACGTGTCTGATAAGCAGTTACTAGTATGAATGTAAATGAAATCCATACAATTTAATAACAGCATAAAAATGTCCAATTAAAAAAATGGAAGGGTGGAGAGATGGTTCAGAGGATAAGAGCACTAACTATTCTTGCAGAGGACACAGGTCCAATTCTCAGCAACCACATGGTGGCTAACTACCATCTGTTGCTCCTGTTCCAGGGAATCCGACACACTCTTCTGACCTCTGTGGCACTGCCTGACATGGGTGCTTTACACACATGCAGGCAATACACTCAAACACATAAGATAAAAATTAGATTTCTTTTTTTTTAAATGGGCAAAACCTGGGCAGATATGTATCTTTCTCTCTCTCTCTTTTTTTTTTTTTTTTTTTTTTGTAAAAGCCTCCTTGACATATATGTGAGGTGATCTTTCATCGCAGTTTTGATTTACATTTTTCTGTTTATTATTGATACAGAATACTTTTAGACACTTAATGGACATTTGTATGGTTTTGCTCATGAGAAACTTCTGTCAGGGTACTTTTCCCACTTTTGAAAATCAGGATGAGTCCTATGAGTTTCTCATATATTTTGGACACTCAGACCTTTTATAATATATGGTTTGCAAATAGTTTCCCCACTTCGATTTTCTTTCTTGCCTCTGTGTTTCATATTTTTATGTAGATTGTGCTATTTCCTTCAAATTTTGACTTAATTTGACTTTATTCCCTTGTTCCTCAAGGTATAAAGTAAGTTGTTAGAATGTGCCACCAAAAAATGCATATGTTGGAAACTTAATCCTCAATTCTATATGATGATGTTATTTTGATACCTTTAGGAAGTAACTAAGTTAGATGATGGTCAGGCTCCCATGATAGGGTTAGCACCATTGAAAAGAAAGAGATTTGAGTTGGCATTTGTTCCCTCTGGTCACAGGTACTGTCACCTGTGACAGGCGTGAAAGTCGGTTATACTTGTGACCTTCCTTTTACTTCAGTGTACCCATTCATCACTTTAAACTTTTTTTAACTGCTCTTGGTATATCACATAAGTTGTAACATCCAGCTTTGTTATTTCCATTTATCTCAAGATACTGTTTACTTCCCTTTTGACTCCTTCTTTAATCGATTGTTTAAGAGTGGGCTCCTTAATTCCCACTTATATGTGTGTTACTCAATTCAATCTTGTTTTTAATTTCAGATTTTTTGTGTTGAGGCTGGAACAAAATATTTGGGAGAACTCCATATTCTTAAGTTTGTTAGCACTTATTTTCTAATGTAACTTGTGATCTACCTTGGAAAATAAACTATGTGAACTTAGAAGGAGTTGTTAGCCTCTGGATATGGACGGAGCACTATGTATGGGCATATCTTGCTTATTTCGTTTACATTGGTATTCAAATCCAATTCAAATTCATTTTATCTATATTATTTATTTGTGCTTATTGATTACCTATATATAATTGATCTAGCTATTTTTAAAAATGGGGTATTTGAGTCCCCTGTTGTTATGACACTGAGGTTTATACATTCCTTCCCAGTTCTGTTGGTATTTGCTATATGTATTTAGATGCAACAACAGTATGCACTTAGTCATTCACATGCTTTGTCCTCTTAATGAATTGGATCCTTTATAATTGTCTAGTGATTTCTTATGCCAGGTTTTGCCTAAATGTCACGTTTTGCCTATCAGAAACATAGGCAAGACTGCTTGCTGGCAGTTTTCACCTACATGTAATATCTTTGTTCCCTTAAAAGTAACATGATCTCTTAAGGTCACATTTTTAAAATATTTATTATTTTTATTTTATGTGCATGAGTGTAATGTCTGCATGTAGGTGGGTGCATCTGTGTCATGCAATGCCCGTGGAGATCAGAAAAGAGCATGGGATTCCCCTGGAACTGGAGTTACAGACGGCTGTTAGCCACCATGTGGGTGCTGGGAATCAAACTCAGGTCCTTCGCAAGAGCAATCAGTGCCCTTAATTGCTGAGCCACCTCTCCAGCCCCAAGGTCACATTTTGGGGTCTTATTTTTGTTTTGTTGATTAAGTCATTCTGTCTTTTGATTGAAGAATATAATCCTTCTGAAATCATAATTAATTATTGATAGATAAATACTATATTCTCTGTCTTAATAGTTTCCTTACTTATAGTTCCTTTGATCCTTCCTTCTCTGTTTGTTTTCCCTAGAAATCTACTGA
Source organism: Nannospalax galili (assembly GCF_000622305.1). NCBI lineage: Eukaryota > Metazoa > Chordata > Mammalia > Rodentia > Spalacidae > Nannospalax > Nannospalax galili. The sequence continues at coordinate 3,524,176 of NW_008360315.1, read as the reverse complement.
CTTTTGTTAGGTGTGTGGTAGCATTAATTTGCCTTTATCTTCCATGTATCTATTAAAAGCTTGTCTTTTATCAATACCACAAGGCTTACATTAAGCATCTTAGAGTTATAATAGTGTGTTTTAAGTTGATAAAAACTCCAATGTTGCCAGACTTGGTGGTGAATGATTTTAATTTCAGCACTCAGGAGGCAGAGGCAGGTGGATCTCTGTGAGATTGAGGCCAGCCTGGTCTACATAGTGAGTTCCAGGCCTACTGGGAACTACAGAAAGACCCTGTCTCAAACAAATGAACAAACAAACAAACACAAACAAATTTCCCGTATTTTACCTAGAGCTAATAATGATTTATGTCTCAATTTGTACACTAGCATGCACACCACAGTGGCAGTAATAAAACATTCTGAATTTGATGATGTGTTTCTCTTTACTTTGAGCTATAATGTACAATGTTTTAATCATCATGAGTTTTTTTTTTCTTTTATCACCTTGACTTTCTTAACCTAATCCATTTGAACCTACAAGGTTTCCCTTAAGAGTATTAATAGATGTCGGGTGTGGCTCACACCTTAATTCCTATACTCAAGATACAAAGGCAGGTGGATCGTCTGAGAGATTGAGAACAGCCTGGTTAACACAGGGAGTTCCAGGCCGTTTGGATCTACAAGAAAACCCGGTTTCAAGAAAATGAACAAACACACAAAAAAGAATATTAATAGATATCCAGAAATATCATTATTATTATCACTTTTTAGGTGATAAGATACTCTTTAGGTATTGCTTCTAAAGCATGATATTATTAACTCACTATTTAAATATTTAATTCTATCATTATATTTTCTACTTCTAGCGTTTCTCATCTTTAGCTCACTATATAGAAAAGTCTGGCCTTGATCTCACAGAGACCTGCCTGTTTCTGCATCCTCAGTCCTTGGGGGGAAAAAAAGGCATGCACCCCCTTCCTGGCTTGACTTCAGTTTTTTAATGGCCTGTTTGTTGTCTTGTATTTCAATGATGATTACTTTGGAAATATTTCTAAGCAATTCATAGCTGATCAGTATGTTTCCAGGAGCTGAGATGGCTGTGGATCCTGTCCAGCCTCTGGATGGACTAGTCTGGAATGGTCTGTTTGACTGACCATGGAAGCCTGAACTATTGTCTTCTCTAGGTACATAATTGGGTCCAGATATGACATATCTGTTATTAGGATTTGAACATTATGATTCTACAGGTTCTATGAGAAATCTCCTATTCGGTCACCAGATGGACCCGAGAATAAGTACTATTGGCACTGGACTATAGGGTTGAGTGGTAACCCTGAGGTTTGTAGTCCTGATTACAATCCCAAAGATGAGTGCCCATTCTTCTAGTTTCTCTGTGACCAGGACTGTTCTTGATACAGTAATGGAGGACTGAGGCCAGATTACAGGACAGTTTTGGGATGCATAATTAAACCAAGTTCAGTGGGCCTGCCTCCAGGGGCATAGATTGGCATGTGTCACCAGTTGATATTTGGATAGCTATGGCTGTTCCCAGATAAAAACTGAGAGGTGAATGAACTCAATTTAAAGACCATTTCATTATGCATTTGAACTGAGATGTCAGATTTGCCCTAAAAGATGGGTGAATATATCTTCTAAGTCAAGACCACTCTCCAACCCTACCTGGATTTCTGAGAAGGACTGGAAAAGTGTTGTAAATCCACTTCAAACCTGAAGTCAGACAGAGTCAATGTGCTTGCCACCAGGAAAAAAGTATTGCATGTTTCCCTATGGATCCTTAGGTGAGCAAGAATACTCCTAGGCCTCAAGGAAGAGGGCAGGAACAAAGTTACATGACATTATAGGGTCTGCAACAAGATTCAGTTTGGAGGTCCTTCCACAGTGGGCACAGATGTACATGCCATGCATTGAGTAACAGCATGCACAGCATCTTTACTCCAACACAATTGAGAGATGGATTTGACTTAAGGAAAATTTCAAAATTTGGGAACAAGTTGGTTGACCTGTTACCTAAGGCATGGGTGGGTATACCAGCTATAATTCCAATCTAGATAGTACAGTTGGTAGAATCAACTCTTCATGGAGCTGTGGTCTCTATATGAGTACACAGAAGGAGACTGATTGCCAATCAGTAGCAAACACCTTGATCAGTCCCTGCCACCCGAGTGCAATTCTGAATACTTCAAATACTCTTCCTTCAACTTGAACTCCATTAAGATTTAATATCTGACCACATAGACCCCAGTGCTCCTTCAGAGGCACTTTTGTCTGAGGTTGGGAGCCAACTTATTTTTGAAATGGCGGAATATTAATGAGAAATTTCTAATCTGCTGCCTTACTGATCTCACCACAAAAGAAATTATAGATTAAGTCTATTTTCCAAGTTTAGCATATATCTCATATTGGCTCTTATATGTGTGTGTTGCTAAACATAATATTAATCATACTGTACACAACCTCTTTTTAATCATCAAAAAAATACCAAAGTCTACAGAATGATTTTTATGGCTATATTAACTGAAACAGCAGTTTAAAACATCTATTGATCAATTTTACTTTATTCATGCACCACACAAATCTGGGCACAACTCTGTTCTGTACTAAAATTGTAGACATAAAAAGCCACAGTGAAGTGGTGTTCAGCTGTCTTTCTTTATGGCGAATCCTTTGAAGGTTTGATGGTTGTTGGCAGAATTCTGTTCCTTGGTACTGAGGAACTAAAGCTCTCATTTTCTCTTTCTTCTTTCTTTCTTTCTTTCTTTCTTTCTTTCTTTCTTTCTTTCTTTCTTTCTTTCTCTCTCTCTCTCTTTCTTTCTTACAATGGAAAGTAACTATTATTTTTTTATTCTCCCAATTTTATTAAGTTTTTGTGTATTTCATATAATAGGTGTTAATCAAATTTAGAACCCCCCACCTCTTTCCACCTCAGATGCACCCACGAGATTTCAGGTATTCTGTCGTGTATGTTAAGTGCTATCATGCTATCCGGTTAAGCATTTGTATCAGATATCCCTCAGTACAAGTTCATCCACTGGAGCCTAGTTAGCATATCTAGAGTCACACTCTTAAAGGAGGTCAACTCTGGGGGCTGGAGATATGGCTCAGCGGTTAAGAACACTGGCTGTTCTGGCAGAAGACCAGGTTCGAATCCCAGCACCCACATGTCAGCTAACTGTCTGTAACTCCAATTCCAGGGGATCTGACAGCTTCTTCTGTCTTCTGAGGGCATTGCACAACACAGGTGCACGTACGTACATACAGGAAATACACACATACACACAAAATATTAAAAAAATAATAATATAAAGAAGATCAACTCTCCCTCTCCCCACAGTAATCATTTGCCAATAGTTCCTTGGCTAAGGTTGGGGACTTTTGCTCTTTTCCCCATATTATGTTGGGTTTTTGCCTGATTGAGTCATCATGGGTCTTGTTCATGCTGTCACCATTGTTGCAAGGCCATGAGCAAGTTCCCACAGGCCTGGAAGCCTTTTCCCTTATGTTCACACTCTCATTTTCTTACTGTGTATCATCAGTGTCCACCCCTAACCCTTGATGTGACTCATAATTGTCACAGGAGTATCTAACAAAGCACTCATTTTCTAATGGCATGTTTTCCCAGTCATTAGAAGAATCTCTCCATATAATGTAACATAACAGAACATATCCATCACTACTGCCATATAAAATATCCTAGGCATGATCTCTGCAAAAAAAAAAAAATCTGTAAATAGGATCATCACATGTCCCACTTATAACCAAGGGAAGAGTGTGTACACAGGTGTGACCCACAGGAATTTTCCATAGGCTCTATGAACTACATGTGGCCAAACTTTGTAACTATGAAAATTTTATTTACCTTGAGGTTCTAACCTTAGGATACAAAATTGTGCACAGTTTATGAAGCTTCTTTTCTTTATGGAAAACTAAGTTAAATCCCAAATTTTTCTGAAATGCAGAATTGTGTTCTATTTACAAACTCACTGATTCAATGATACAGATCCAGAGTAGCCCTGAGACTACTCAATACCAAATGTAAAGTGGTCATGACTAGCAGTTATAAAATTTATAGTTTAATATAAATCACGGTCTTTATGGAATGTTAAAATTTAGGTTATTATTTATAAGGAAAGTGACATTGTAATGTAAGTCAAACTAAACTACTGGAAAATAAAGTTAGAGAAATTATGTAGTGCGTTAATTTTAAATTCGAATTTAAAGACGCAAATCTCCTTCCAGTTATTTTAAGGTGGTGGCACTGAATTCCAGTATGTGTGACTTAATTGCTTGCATCAGAAAAAAAGAGAAACATCAAGGTATAAAATAAAGTTTTATAAGTTGTTTAAATAGTATTAAAGTTATTTTAAATACAGGACAAATATAAAGTGGCATCATAAATTGGTTCTTTCCATTCCCAAGATCATCTAATGTATATCCAGTTATTTTAAGGTGGTGGCACTGAATTCCAGTATGTGTGACTTAATTGCTTGCATCAGAAAAAAAGAGAAACATCAAGGTATAAAATAAAGTTTTATAAGTTGTTTAAATAGTATTAAAGTTATTTTAAATACAGGACAAATATAAAGTGGCATCATAAATTGGTTCTTTCCATTCCCAAGATCATCTAATGTATATATTATCTTTTGAGCATATGCTGAAAAAACAAGCATACTAAATGAAATTAAGGCCCTGAAGGTCTTTGCAAAGAAGCAATCTGATCCTTAAAATAAACATTTGCTTTTCCTCCTTGCCATCTGTGTGAGGCTGATCCAAATTGCAGAATACATAAGTCAATAGCTGACACCTGGCTTTCTTAGAATTCAGTTAGACCAAGAGTGTCTTTGCAACTTGTCTCTGTAAAGTACTTTTTAAAGTTTTCACTTCTGTTGGTCTGATGTGTGTTTGTGTGTGTGTGTGCTGTGCAACTTTATTCACTTAATGCCCTTTAATGCAACTGATATATAATTTTAAATACTTAGCTACAAAAATCCTCAAAGACAGACTAGAGTGTCTGGCATGGCTGTGGTCTTGCTAAGTGGCAGACTTATCTGGCAGTTGACTTAAAGGTAACACCTTAAAGTTTTCTGGAGAAAGACGTCAACTCACACCTTGTGGAATCTTTTACTTCATTAATAAGTGAAGTTATTCAGATGTTTCTTTGAAAATCACCCGCACCTACTTCACTAATGAGTAAATTTCCAACTTACAAGAAGTGCTCAATACACTTCTGACAAACTAGGAAAGTAATAATCCATTACTGGATATTTATTCATAATAAAGCTCAGCTATAAAGTGTGCTCTTTATGTTGGCTAAAGAGCAGTCCATCATAGATTTTATCAACAACTATATGCAGGGGTTGAGTGTACAGATTGCAAGGTCAAACAGGACAGACTATATTAAGAAAGCGATGACTCCAGCAGTCACTATATACTCCAGAGAGTACTCTCAACAAGTATCTTTTTCAGAGATTTCATATTTAAGCATTTTTTTCTGTAACAACACAATATAATATTACATCTGATGATGCCTATGAATAACAAAGTCACCAGATAATGAAACGATACTGAGGAGCAAGAAAAGTCAAATATGAATGGCATCCCTGGAGCTGCTGGCTTCATCCCCTGCAGGGCTTTCCGGGCAGCAGCAGCTCTGAATTTCTAACCTTGAAAGGTGAGAAAACAAATTGTTCATTCTGTTGAATTATAATGTATCATTACACTTTATAACAAATTTATACTTTTTATTTTATTAAAATAAAAAGCTTGGAAATGGTCAATGTTGTCGGTGTGGCATTCTCTTTAATGCTCCATCCAGTGCACAGCTTCAGCAGAAGCCACCCATGGCAGGGTGCACAGGCACATCAACTATAATTAAACAATTTTAACTCCTGCCTCACGGGTTAGCAAAAATTCTAATTAAACTTGAAAATAACTGATTTAACTTCCTAGGATGCTGACAATTTCTCCTTGGTGGCAGAGTGGAAAGAGAGGCAAGAGCAAAGAAGGGAACAGAAAAGAAAATGCTTAGATGAGAGAAAGTAGACCCTAGGGGATGAACTTGCACTGAGGGACATCTGGAGACACTAACATGACATGATAGGCCTTAACACAAATGACAGAATGTATAAATTCCAGTATGTGTGTGTGGGTGTGTGTGGGGGGATATGGGAGAGTGCCAATGGGGAAAGGTGTGTAAAGATGATTAAAATGCTCTGTATGGGGGGCTGGAGAGATGGCTCAGCAGTTAAGAACACTGACTCTTCTTGCAGAAGACCCGGGTTCGAGTCCCAGCTCCCATATGGCAGCTAACAATTGTCTGTAACTCCAGTTCCAGGGGATCCAACAGCCTCTTCTATCTTCCATGGGCATTGCACAACACTGGTGCATTTATTTACATGTAGGCAATACACACATACACATAAAATAAAAGTAATAAATAAAATTTTTTTAAAAATGTTCTGTATGAAATACACAAAAATTGAAAAAAATTTACAAAAAAAGGATAAGAATGGAAAACAAAAACATCACATCTTTAACAGTTATGTAAGAAGATAAGACACACACAAAAAAATCAACAATTTTTTAAAAATGTATTATATTTGAGGAGGAAGCATGGAAATTCACAACATGTTAATTAGTAAAGGTGATAAACATTAACACTGAAATCTACCCGATGACTATGCAACCGATTATGACTAGTAATAATCAGATACATACAGAGTAGAGATGCATGTGCCAACATCTCAATATTAGTAGCAAAAACAACGAGGCTTTCTGCAAGGAACAATATATTCTAAAATGGTTATCTTTTTTAAAGATTAAAAACTCATTCAATTTTATGTCTTACAGGGTTTATAATGAGTTCAAAATTGTATAACTGTATTAATCCAACTGTGAATCTAGAAACTTACAGCCACTTGTGTAATTTAGATATTATAGAAGGTATTTTGATATTTTAACTTACGGGAACTACTACCAGAAATTTACACTAATTATCTATAATTTTAGCAAATTTTAAGAGATTTTTTTTATGTATTGTATGTATAGACTGAAAGCTTAAATCATCAAAAGAAAATGATACATATCAACAAAAAGGTAATGAATTATTTTGTGAAATAACAGCTCATATAAAATTTATAAGCATTACATAAAACAATAAAATTATTGTGTTAAAGACATCATCAAAGAATGTGATATGGTATATTTTCTACAAAATCATATGTGTGCCTTAGCAATTTTAGATTTTTGAAACAATGCATTTTTCCAAGTAAACATGAGATACCCAATTCAATTAAAATATTTTATGACCTGATCCTAATGAAACTCAATCTTCAGACTGAACAGTCTCTCAAAAACACTAACTTTCCTTACTTAATCACAGTACCTTTTGTTCTGTTCCTGTACTTGACTTCTTGTCAGGATTTTAGTCTAATGAGAAAATTGTGTCTGAAAATTTCCTAAACAAATAACTAAGAGGCAGGTGCCAACTCAAAAATACTCTGTGGACCTTATCTTCAATATTTTTTCTTTATCTGAAACAAACAGCTAGTAGGTCTTGATGGATTTGTTTATTTATTATTTATGTGTGTACTATGATATTTTTGCAGTTTTCAATACTGTAGTACTCCTTTGGCAAAATAAATTAACAGCTGATTACAGACATGATGGAATAATTAGGCTCTGATACTCTTAAGTCACAGAATTATGGATTCATTTTAGAACTTTTATGTGATGATAGATGCTAATAAAGAAAACTCTGAATCAATTCAAGGAAATAACATAAAAATAATATTTTGGGGTAGGGCAAGTGAGATGACTTCTCAGGTAAAGGTACTCGCTGCCAAGCCTGGAAAACTGAGTTTCATCCCCAGAACACACATGGTGGAAAGGGCAGACCAATAACCACAAGCTGTCTTCTGACCTTCACACATCTGATATGACACATATGTGCCCACAGACATATACACACAACAAACAAAGATAATATTTTCACTTACTAATGTACCGTGTATCTTGAATGAAATATGTACAACTTTGCATAATGTAAAGAAAAGAGGAATTCAGGTATTTTAACCAATGATATCCACAATATAAATTTCTTGATTATTACATATAAACCCAGGGAAGCCTGATTTTAAGTATTTTATTAATATTTCTTACTCTTTTTGAAGCGTATTGGCTATTTTGAGCAATGGTTAATGCAAATATAAATCTAAATATGTTAATATACATTGATAAGTTTTGGATACCTCATTGTGTAGATAATAATCTGATTCACATTGCCTCTGCAAGGCAGAGAAATGAAGCCACACTACATTGATTTAGTCCCTGATGACACAATGCAAAAATGTGTGAGTGTGAAGACCAGGAAACACTATTTTGCAAATGGCATCCTGACCTTTCTTGGACTTTCAAATGAAGGACTCTCCTATTCTCTATTCCCGAATCATTTGTCAAACATTTTTACATTTCTCGATACTCACAGCAAACAAGGCATTTATATAGAAACTTGTACTTGAGGATGAAGTCAGATCACTTAACACATCTGTTTTTGAGTCACTCTTGCCAAATTTACTGATGAAAATGATGGTCATAGGGAAATTTCATAAGTGGTGATAAATCATTCAAGGTTTTATTGAAAGATTAGGGAAATTAAAATGCTGTACTACATAGGCATAGGGGATTTTTTTGCCACATGATATTAGATTTATCTCTTTCATTTGTGGGGCTGTAAATTAACTCCAATGCTTATAGACTCAAGTCATTCACTCTCAGGAAAATTCACAGTTCTGGAAGTGAGTGCAAAATAGTGACCAAGATCTTGTGTTCAGAGTCAAATCACCCAAGCTGTAAGACACATCAGGTGTTATCTCATTCAAATATCTTCATATCTCAAACAATATTCCAAATTTAACTGGCATTTATGTTTTATTTTGTCTTCTAATATTTTTTTTGTTTGAGGTACATTTTTAGTAAAAGAAACATCTATTCACTTCTGATGATAATAAGCTAAATAACAGTAAATAGATTTTCTGTAATACAAGACGCTATTAAAAATTATTAGAAAATACTTTCATAAGTTACAAATGGTTTTATCCACCAAAATGAATAGAATTTACTTTATTATTTTTTTCTGAGAAATTTGACTTTTCCGTATAGGTTGTGATTACTAAAAACCTCACGCTGGTGAGATGACTCAAAGGGTTAGGGCACTTGCAATTGAGCCTGATAATCTGAGACTGATACCTGGGACATATATGATTGATACATGTTGTCTCAAGCTGATCTCTGTCCTCCACACATAAGCCCTGGTGTATGCATGTTGTGCCACATAATAAATAAAAGCATATAAATAAATGCATATAAATTAGGAATCTTTAAACAGTATACTCGTATGGAAAACATACTAGATTCTTATAAATATGAACTATAGCTGCTTACACATGAGTGACACTCACTAGTTAATATTTATTTTTATTCTGTATGCAGATCACTGGGAGTTAAATTTCTGTTTAGATATTTTAATATACACATTACCCTGGATGAATGCAAGTATTATAGTCAAATGATCATCTTATTAGTTGGTAATGTGATCTCAACACACTCAGATCAACAGCATCCAGAAGATAAGCAGTAGAATTTGTTTCAATAAATGAGGAGAAAGGTCAAATATTGTTTATTAATGCTATGCTTCTCAAACTGGGTATTGAATTCATTACTTTATTCACTGCTATAAAAAAAGTGCCAACAAAACTACTTAAGGGAAGATGAGTTTACTATGGCCTACAGCTCATCATGGAGGGGAAGATGAGCCCTCTATCAGGACACAGAGACTTGCAAATACAGGTGCTTAGATTGCATTCTCCTATTTATTCAGTTTGGGAATCTACCCAAAGAGATACCTCAACCTAAATTTAGCAAGACTCTTCCCACTTCAGTTAATCCAGTCTAGAAACTCTCTCACAGACCTGCCCAGAGGTCTGTTTCTGAGATGATTGTAGGTTATCGCAATCTGATACAATGAGAAAATTAACAATGTTTTCTATACTTGCATGCTAGCAGGAAAACTTGCATGTCTTTGGAAGTGTTTATGTACAAAACATAAGTAAGCACTTCTCTTAGAGATTTCTTATTGCTTTTATGGAATATGAAATATTACAGCTCCTGTGCTCTCACTTAAGTACAGACTATAAAACATGAATGTATTCATGAGCCTTTGAATAAAGACTAAGAATTCAATGCTGCATTAAGTAAATAGAAACTGTAAAACTAGAGGAACCTGGGCAATTAAAAAAGAGAAAAGAAACAACAACTTAATTTTATATTACAAATACGTTGGTACAGAACACTTTCTATATATGGTTTTTAATTTTATTACATCATATTTATATCATTTAATAAATATTTATAATTTATTAGAAATAAAAACCTCATATTTAAAGCAAGGCAATCAATCTAAATGTGGTTTAGTTTTCAAGCAATAGATGGATTTTAAATATTCAACTTGTTATAAATTTTTAAATGACAGTATTGTAATGATAGAAATAATGATGTATTATGTATTGTGTACTTAATTCAAAACAGTGTGAAATATGGATCTCATGTAGACGAATGTAACATTCTCCAGTACCGTGTGAAGGATTTGAAGGATTAGTAATGTTCTTTTTGACAAAGTCAGAAAACATGGACAGAAAATAATCTGGTCAGTATCTCTCAAACAGAAGCAATAGAATCAGGGTTGAAACAAGAAGTCTGGCTGAATGACGACAGCACAATAGCTATTCCTTATTTACAGAATTTGTACCTAACTTCACAGTCTTCAGAAGACCGTGGTGTATTGAACTAAATAAATGACGTCTCTGCTATGTTTATGAACTGAAATACAGTCCCTTGCTGTTACTGTGTACTGAAGAATTTTCTAGCTTTGCTTTGGTTGAATGAATTCATCTCAGCAGTCAATCAGATCAATAACTTTAGGCTTTGATTTTTTCTTAAGATGTTAATAATACAGAGCTTAAAAGAAGTACTTTCAAAAAGAGGTTCCTGTCTCTCGAGGAATTTCTGAATAATAGAATCTAGGAATCTTAGAATAACAAGTTCTTGCCTATTTGATCAGTATCTTAGAAACACAAACAGTAGAACTTTGCCTTTTCTTATACACTGTTTCTTTCTAAAACTTTACAAAAGATGCTTTTACATTTTCCTTGTATTTTAGTATTACTTTTAGTTCAAGGAGCTTGAGAGATATGTCAGCTTACATATAAAAAAATCTCTAATGGAGACATTACATTTCTAAGGCTGACTGTCTCTTTAACTGAAATTGTAACTAGTCTTAAAAAACCACTGCAATTCTATTTCTTTCTGTGTTGGATCACTAATGTAAAATCATCTTTCTCTCCATAAAATGTAAATATTTGCTCACATAATGAGTCATTGCTAATACTGCTTGAGAGTATGTCAAAGACCAAGTATATGCACTGCTGACTTTGAATGTTTTGAGCAGAATTTTAATGAACCACTAATGAATACAGGTTTAATGCTAAGCACATATTATACCTCTGAGCTACATCTCCAGCCCTATCTCTAAGTGTTAATAGAGATCTTAATACATTTAATCAAATCAGCTTTCCATATAATTAATACAGATTAAAAGTTTGTCACTCTGCGTGTCACTGTGAAAATTATTTTCCTATTCATTATTCATCACTCTCCAAATAAAAGGAAAACAGAAACACTTTTCCATATTAAACCTACCTATTATTTTTTTAAAATACAGTTGTTTCAATGGTGCCTTGAAAAAAGTTTTAAAATGTGCATATTAGAAAGTAGTATGTTACTTTTTGTTCTGATAATAGACAACAACATACTTGTAATAACTAGTCGAGCAATTTTCCTACACTAGGCTATGTAAATAGCTATGTCACAGAGTAACATCAAGATCTCGTTGTACTACTTAGTTGCCAAATTTTCAAGCTGCTATGAAGTGGCCAGGGTGAACACACTTACTCCAGCATCACTGGACAGAAATCGGACCACTGCTGTCTTAGCATCTGTTCCTTGTGACTCTCAGTGAAGTAATTATCACAACCACTCCCAGGATAGTAACAAACAGATGACCCTTAACAAAACCAGTGCTTTTCTGATCCCAGGACAGTACAGTCTGCACAATCCTAATTTTGGAGTTTCACTAATGCTATCACTTCTTCTATTTAATTTTTATTTTTAAATTGACTGTTTTCCCCAACAAAGATCTGTATTTAGTAATGTTTCAGTACCTTTAACTTAAAACTTTGTTCAAGTTCTACTTTTACAAAAAGAAGCATACCTTAATAATGAACCATCTGAGATAAAGAGAGAATTTACAACAAAAATATTTCTTTACCCATCAGATGAAAACTACACAGAAATCTCATTTATTTTGACCATCTATCTAGAGTCATCCCAAAGTTAATAAAAGCAAATTTTAAAATTTTTCTTGGAGAATGAGAGTAGAAATCTACTCAAAGGAACTTTAAATCCTTATAAAGTCAAAATATTTAAGAAAATAACATTTTTCAAAATGTGTTCAAAACATATCTCAAAATCCAAGATATAAAAAAATGGCTCGCTCCTGCCTTTAGGCCTCTCTTGGGGTAAGTCGATCACGCAGCCCTCAGCGCCTTGACTCCCCCAGCCACGTTCACCCTTCCATCTCCCCCGCTGTTCTCTACTCCTAGCTTGGGCCCTGTGCCATTCCTAGTCTTGGAGCCCCAGACACCTGGGGAGCCAGTGCTACTTCCTGATCCTTTTCACTTGGACCCCAGGAGCACTGACTCTGGACCCAGACCTGCCCTCACCTCTCTCTGCTTCCCTAGACCTCCACCACCTGCTTACTCTCTTGGCCTGCTCTCCTATCCTCAGGCCTCTTGGTGTGGGTCTATCGCGGAGCCTTCTGCGCATTGACTCCCCTGGCCTCATTCGCCCTTCCATCTCCCTGCTGTTCTCTACTCCTAGTTTGGGCCCTGCGCCATTCCTAGTCTTGGGTCCCCAGACACCTGGGGAACCAATACTGCTCCCTGATCTTTTTCACCTAGACCAACTTAGTGCCTTCCTTGGGCCCCAGGGGCACTGCTTCTGGATCTGGCCCCACCCTCACCTCCCTCTACTTCCCTGGTCCTGCAACACCCGCCAGCCTCTTTCTGGGGCTGACAGCCTCTTTCTGGGGCTCCGAGGCTTACCTTTCCGCCCCCTGATCCTCTGCACCCTGTACAACCCAGCTACTCAATCCACTCCCTGGGAAATCTTGGGGCTTCTTCCCACCCCATCTGCTTTTGCATCCCTGCGTGGCGCGCCCACGGCCAGGGTCTCAGGAACACCCAAGTTCCTGAGGCCA
>NW_008360315.1:3503512-3505379 GCF_000622305.1 Nannospalax galili | reverse complement strand
TTGCTAGAAAGAGTTAGTAGAATTTTAAGAATAAATACAATGTAGGAAAGTTCATGGAATTGTGAAGTAATGTATTTATTTTTTTTCTTAAAAACTAAAAATAAAACTACCATATGATCTGGTTATGCCACTCCTTGGCGCAGGCCCTAGGACTCATCCTCCTAGAGATACTTGCACAGCCACATTTGTTTCTACTCTTTTCACAATAGCTAAGAAATAGAAACAACCTAAATTGCCCTCAACTGATGAATGGATAATGAAAATCTGGTACATTTGCATAGTGGGGGTAGGTGTGGAGAGCAGACCTAAATGACATCAAACTGTGCTGTAAGAAAATTGCAAAAATTCAGTAAAAATGAAAAAAAAATGGCTCTACTTATACAAATTTAAGAATGATATTAGAATGTTTGATTTAACTGTTAGAATTGCTTATAATGAAAATTCTGGAGCATAGTCTATCTCTAAGTATTTTCCAGAAACCCAATTACAGTTATTTTAATGCTTTTGCCCAGTAGCACGCTTTGCATTGTGTAGATTGTATACAGCTGCTCTAATGCCAGCCTGTGCTCTCTGACAGCAGAGTTGATCCTGTGGGTCTCAGGTCCTTGCTAGGGAGTCATCCCTCCCCCCATCTATATGTATTTAAAATGAATATAGCCACTAATATGAAGTTGTATTATCATTCACTTTAGAAAGTTAATTGTTCATATGTTTGAATTTTTCTTGTGGAGAATCTAGTGTAGTTCTGGATTCACTGTATATTATGCACATAGATATGAACTATATGAATTCATAATGACATATGGAAATAACATTTATTCATAAGTTGTCATTTTATAAATCTTTTCAATTCATATAATGCTATTTTTTCTATTTTATTCATATGTTTTAGTAATAAAAATTCTAAATAATATTGGAAAAGTAACTTTCCCTCAAATGTAGAAAAGTTAAGTAGTAGAGAAAAATTTTATTCTTCTGTGGTTTTTCATTTATCCTTTTACCAGTGTCAGGTGCTATTTAATATTAAACAAGTACATGGATCTGTAATTTGAAACACATGCATGCATTATTTCCAGAATTAGTCACTGAAATATATCAAAAGAAATACATTTGTTCTCCATGATCAACCTCAGTATACAAAACATCGTAGCTTCAACAAATACAAATTAAGCCGCTAGAGAGATATCTTGTGGTTAAGAGCACTGGTTGTTCTTGCAGAGGACCTGGGTTGGATTCCCAGCACTCACATGGTGGCTAACAACTGCCTATAACTGCAGATCCAGGGGCTCCAATACCCTCTTCTGACCTCTGCTGGAATTGCATGACATGGGTGCACTGAACAACATGCAGGCAACATTGATACACATAGAAACTAAGAATAGCAAAATAATTTTAAAAATACAAATTCAGCTACCTGCATTATTAGCGTTCTGTAATCATAAGCAATGACACATTTCAATTTGAATCTTTAGAAACTTTGGAAAGGAGCACTAAATACTAACCATATGAAAATGTCTTGAACCATCATAATACAAAACTATAGACCGCAAAGTAACTTTTCATCTTATGCGTCTGTTCAGCTGCTGTACTGGAAAGAGACTTCATGATTTAAATGTTTTCATTTTAACATAATGAAAATTAGAACATTTTAATACAGCCCTGTAAATATTGTGATGCTATTCAAACTGATGCACATGATTTATTCTCAAAATTTGTTCTCAAAGGGATTATCTCTGTTGTTGACTTTATCCATACAGATACAAGTTCTATTAAACTAGTCAAAATGTCTTTTAGATTGTAACTTTACTGAACGTTATCATGAAAATAAAAAAAATAATAATAAAGTAGAAGAGGGGAATCCACAAGA
>NW_008360315.1:3503269-3503429 GCF_000622305.1 Nannospalax galili | reverse complement strand
ATATATATATGTAAATCCACCAATAAGTGGCTACTGTTAGCTGCAAAATAACTTTGTTTTGAGATATGTATTTTTTGCTTCATTGGCAGTTTAGGTTCTCTAAAAGTGAATCCATAATATTAATTTTAATTAATTATGTATTAATATTATAATATTAAAA
>NW_008360315.1:3502609-3503118 GCF_000622305.1 Nannospalax galili | reverse complement strand
TTCATTTCATGCTCCTGTTTCAAGTATATATAATATGTCTCAAACTACTTGTCTCTTTTCAATAAATGTTTTCCAAATAATTGGTATCATTGCACATGTATTATAAAGTCAAGTGGCCAGCTACATTCAAAGGACCTTTTTTATTTATATTAAAAGAAGTCGATAAATAATTTTCTATAAGTTTCCTACAGATCAGGTCAATCATATTAGCCTTATCAGCACATTCATTTTATCATATGATTCTCAGCTTTAAAAAAAATGAATTTAGGGGCTGGAGAGATGGCTCAGCGGTTAAGAGAACTGACTGCTCTTTCAGAGGATACGGGTTCGATTCCCAGCACCCATATGGCAGCTATGAACTGTCCTTAATTCCAGTTCCAGGGGAATCCGAAGCCTTCTTCTGACGTCCGAAGCACTGCACAACACAGTTGCACTCACACACCTGCAAACAATACACTAGTACCCATAAAATAAAAATAATAAGCCGGGCGTGGTGGCGCATACCTTTA
>NW_008360315.1:3499104-3502497 GCF_000622305.1 Nannospalax galili | reverse complement strand
AGAAAGAAAGAAAGAAAGAAAGAAAGAAAGAAAGAAAGAAAGAAAATTAAATAAATGAATTTAGATAAAAAAGAAGTAGTGCAGATAATTCCCCCAGGTTCTGAAGCTTTCTTTGGGGTGGCTCAGTGACTTACGGCAGGAGTGGGGCAGCCGACTGTTTATATTTTAGGAATAATTATAGCTCATGAGCTGGCTACTTGGAAGAGCAAAAGCATGTCATGTATGACATAGCCTATCTTCCCTAATATTCTTTTCTCTTTTTTCTTTTAAGTAAGATTCAAAGTTTCTAACAAAAAACTTGTTAAAGTTGTAAAGCAAATGAGAGTTTAAACACCAAAATCAGATGATTATGAGATCGCTTAAAAATTGAAGAATGAGTATGTGTTCCACAAATGCAGTGCTCAATAAAACCTTAAGAAAAACTGATCGATTAGTAACTAAAGACATTAACCTGGGTTTTGGTGACCGTCTTAAACATTACAGTTAAAAGAGAAATAGTTAAATCCTCACTAGCTCATCTATTACTCATCTATGTATGGATTTGTTTTATGAGTGGTTCTTCTGTGTTCTCAGAATTCTGGATCTTTACACTGCTCACTCTGCTTCTCAAAAACTGTTTAGGAAAAGAATTTGCCATTAATTGGAAATCATAGAAGGGTCAGGCACAAAGAAGAACATAAAATGAGCCATGAAAAATGAGAAATGTTTGGAAAGCTGTAATAAGCCAAAAATTTTCTCCTCCATTGCACATGCCTAGCTCAGTACATGAAAACTAAAGAGAGAGGGAAGTCGACGATGTTCAATAAACATTGATGACAAATCACTCAACTGCACGAGAGCAAACGAAGGTTGCAAAAGCACCTGTGGGAAGATTGGAACTGCGGGAGGGTTTTGGATTTTAACAAAGGGAATTTAGGGGTACTCAGTGCTTACACTAAGAGAAACACATGTCACATTGGTAAGTGCGTTCTTTCCTGAAGCTCAGACATATTGAAATCAGAAGTTTGCGGGGAAACCTCAAATAGGACAAAGGAAATTTTCTTTGTTCTACACATGTCACAGAGCTGTAGACCAAACTTGACATGATCATTCTCTTTCCTGAGCACTCTCAAAAGATTACCTATTTTCTTTGTTTTATTTAAGATTCTTTCTGTTAAAGCTGTCCCTCAAGCATGTGTTACAATATACTCTCACCTTATCTTAACTCTAGCAGACTCAGAAAGTCCATGTTCTCTCTCTTACGTGGTTACGTATGTGAATCATCTGCCACATGGATATAGCAGTCTTTTCCACCAAAAACAAACATATTCATGTTTTCAGAAGACAACCACAGATGCAGCTATATGAAGTCCCAATACACAATAAATTTTGAATGAAAGTGTCTGAGCGGATAATTAAAATAAGAGTCATCATTTGGGATAACTGAATTGATTCATAAGGCATTCTAGGTGCTTGGAGGAAGGAGAAAGGCTGGAGGCAGGAGATCAACAGTGAGAGACAGTGAGCACCTCACCCACAGAGCAGGAAAGAATCTTGAACTGAGACATGCTGCAGAAGAGGCCCTGGCTTCAAACTGACTTGATCGGGGCCTGAAGAAAAGTACAAGATACGTTTGATTGGGAATTTCATACAATAGCAAAAGCATTGGAAAAATTCCTCGCTGAGCTTTAAATTAATGGTTCTGTCTGTAGAAATGACTGCACTGTGTGATTTACCCATGCAATGTTTCAACTATCACTGTAATAAATTGTGAATACTTTCAATATTGAATTGAAACACAGTTTTTGTATATCAAAATATTTTCTAGAAATAGAGGTCATAGCTTTCTTTAAAATTGGGTACATGTACCCTAATGTAAAATGTAATTAATGACTGAAAACCAAATGACAGCCTTACAGAGAAACTTTAAAATTAATATAACCAAGCTCAAAAGCTCAGAAATGAGTTTCTTTGTCATACTACATACGTATAAATCTCTTTATTTTATTGCTTTTGTTGATTATTTTCATTTGTTAAACAATATATGAAGTTTATGTTGACATTTTATGTTTTTAACCAACACATTTAAATTCCAAAGGAAAACTAATGTTTATGAAAAATAATTTGAATCTAGTTATATTTTACTACAAAATTAAAATATGCTTATTATAAAAAATTGAGACATAATGCTTTTTCAAAATTGAGTATTTCTATTTGATTTAATCATTCATTTAAGGAAAATCCTGGTTTGGTTTCATCTGTGTATCATGCAGACATGTATTGAATTAGCACACTGGACCCATTGGCATGTATAATTTGAACATGTTAATTAAAGTGAGAATGAAAAAATAAAGTTAAAAAAAAAACCTTGGTAAAAAATGTACAAATTATGCCCAGTTTAAAATCAGCCTCAAACAGACATTTTAATTGAATAGCCTTATTTGTTGTATGTCTACATTACAATAAAAGAAAAGAACACTGGGATTTTATTTTGCCATCAAAGTGAAAGTTATTTAAATATATAGTTACATCCAAATGAAAATATAAAAGGTTAAGCACAGAAAACACAATATAAAACAGTTTTTATTCATCAAGTACAAATTTCAAACATCATATCCCCATCTAAAACCAACAAAAAAAATTAAAAGCACAGAAATTTTCTAAATATACATCTTTTTTTCTAAATGTAAATCTTA
Organism: Nannospalax galili; assembly: GCF_000622305.1. Classification (NCBI taxonomy): domain Eukaryota; kingdom Metazoa; phylum Chordata; class Mammalia; order Rodentia; family Spalacidae; genus Nannospalax; species Nannospalax galili. Next base: position 3,499,822 of record NW_008360315.1, on the reverse strand, counting down.
TCAATCATAAAACTCCTTAATATTTATGTTTACTTTTGACAAACGCTTAATCTTGGAATCCACAGAGATTGATTCTGGAGAAATTTTTAAAATCATTCTTGAGCACATAAGCAGACAGATCATGGGTGGGGTTTACTGTTAGCTGAGCCATGACCACTGTTAAGTTAAATTAACAGTGCAGAAGCTTTCAGAGATATTTTACCTTGGTCTTGGGAAAGTTTTGATGCTTTGCACTTCAGATCATGGAACCTGGGGTAGTAAGACACAGGAGACTAACACCAACTGGCTTTTTCTCACTTTGGACTCAATCCCAAGTTTCCTTTAGTACTCTCCAGAAGCCATATATCATCAGAGTCAGCAACACATGGAAATAAAGAGACACTAACTCCAAGAATAATCACAAGACTCCTGGCAACCAGTTGGTTTTCATCCACTGAGAACAGAGCAGTTCTGAAATTCAATTTCCATATGTCATTCAATGGCCACCAGCAATCCTGAATTATATTAAAAACTTGATGCACTGTGTATATGTAAAATTAAGTCTTCTCCCATATATATTTTAATTATTTATTTAATAACACATAATTAGAAGAAGCATTTCATTACAACACAATTGACATGTTCAATAACGTTTTCCTGAGGTAGGATGCATCTCTTTCAAATTTGGCTGTAAATTTTTAGGTTTACAGTTGAATTATTACAGTTATACAATATTGTA
>NW_008360315.1:3485988-3498703 GCF_000622305.1 Nannospalax galili | reverse complement strand
TTTCAATGGTAATGTTTTTTTATTGATTTTTTTTGTGTGTATTTCACACAGAACATCCCAAACAATCTTATTCATCTATATAGCCACATCCCAAATTTCATCCTCCCATAGCCTGCCCCCATACTGGAGCCCATATACTCTGTCATCCCTGTTACTGTCCACTGTGTTGTCAGCACTCCCAGCCGTTCCCCAGTGCTTCTCCATGTGCTGTCTAGTCAGCTTATCTAGAGCTTATTTTGGGAATATCAGCTCTTCCTCATCTAGCAACAATCAGTTGGCAATTTTCTTTTAGATAAGATTGGGGTCTGCTGTTCATTTTTGCAGTTCTATGCTGAATTACTGTCTTGGAGCCTCTTGGGCCATGCTGGCCAACAACTCAAACAAAGATATCTCCTTCTGGAATTGTTTCTTGTTATGTATCCTTTAGCTATACACATGGACTCTTAAAGAAATATATTGATCCCTTTAATCTTTGATTACACTTTCCTTTTGGGTGTGTAAGACCATAAATTTAGCCCAAATAAACCAATTTATTTTTACTCTTAAGGTCGTTTGAGCATCTATTCCTAGGGGGTCACGTGGGCTTGGGAGGAGCCCCTAGCGCCTTTCTTTTACTGGTTCCATCTATGTAAAGATAAGTCAAAGGTCCTGCTCAACCATGGCTGGCTTAACTTGGAGGCATGGAGGAAATGTTTCCTATGTGTTGACCCTCCTCTTTGTAGACTGGACACTGAATCAAGTCCATCTGGTGGGGTCTCCATGGCCTCCTTGATCAAGAGGACATGTGACTCACCACAGTTAAAGGACATTTTGAGGGATGCTCATAGTCCCCTGGAACTTAGTTGACCTAGGAGGGCAAGGAGCAAAAACTATCCTTTAATTCCCTCTGACCAGATTAGTATAGGTTAAACTTCCAAGAATGTTAGTTCCACCAGTCTGGTATTTTTAATTACCATGTGCTATGTAGATAAAGTTTGAGCAAAGACCAAATGTTCTCAGATAAACTTGCCTAGACATATATTACATTCCTTGAGCTAGTTGTATGTATAATTTTTCATTAGGTTGTTGGACTAATATGTTCCACTCTGTCTTTTTATTTATTTGTTATTGATTGATTGATTGATTGATTGATTGATTGATTGATTTTTGGTCTTTCTGAGACAGGGTCTCCCCATAGCCCCAGCTGTCCTGGAACTCACTATGCAGACCAGGATGGCCTTGAACTCACAGAGATCTGCCTCCCAAGTGCTGGAATTAAAAGTGTGTGCCATCACTCTTGGCCCTCATGCTGTTTTTTTTTTGTTTGTTTTGTTTTGTTTAAAATTAGCTCAGCATTATTTCTCTCTCGCATTGTCTAACCCTTTCACCATAGTTTCCTCATTTAAAGTGCACCCATTTCTCCCACTTTTTCCTTAACAATACCTTTCTCCTATGGTCCTACCTCTCTTCAGCACCTTCCTCCCTTTATCCCCATTGTTCCTTAGAAAACACTCCCTCTGCCCCTCTCCTTAAAATAACCCTATTTTTATCCATATCTCCCTTATTAATGCCTGTTTCCTACTGTTCTTCTCTTTCAGATTCTTTCTTTTCTTTACCTCCCTTGTGCCTTTTCATTATCTTGGTTTCTTCAGTTATGTCTGGATACATACTCACTTATACACATCTTTCATTAATAACTTTAAATATCAATGAGCTGAACTACCCAGTCAAAAGACACAGACTAGTTAAATGGATTAAGAAACAAAACCCATCTTTTTGTTGTCTGCAAGAAACTCATCTCACTTCAAGGACAGGAACTACCTTAAGGTGTAAGGATGGAAAAATATATACCAAGCAAATGGTACTAAGAAAAAAGCAGGCATTGCAATTCTAATATCTGACAAAATAGACTTGAAACTAAAACTAATCAGAGGAGATAAAGAGGGCCACTTAATTCTGACCAAAGGAACAATTGACCAAGAAAATATTACAATCACGAATATATTTTCACCAAACTCTGGTGCATGCAACTTCATAAAAACAGTACTACAGGACTTTAAGACCCAGATTAATCCCAACTCATAAATAGTAGGGGACTTCAATACCCCATTGTCTCCATTAGATAGGTCAACAGGACAGAGAATTAACAGAGAGCCAGACATCTGAATTAAATAATGCCATACATCAAATGGGCCTAACAGAGATCTACCGAATATTCCACCCAAGTACCAAAGAATATAATTTTTATTCAGTGCCCCGAGGAACTTTCTCCAAAATCAATCATATACTGGGGCACAAAACAAGCCTCAATAAGTACAAAAAGATTGAAATAATTCCCTGCTTTCTGTCAGACCACAATGCAATAAAGCTTAAAATCAGGGGCTGGAGACATGGATCAGCGGTTAAGAACACTGGTATTTCTTGCAGACGACCCAAGTTCATATTTTCCCATCACCCACATGGCAGCTAACAACTGTTTGTAACTTCAGTCCCAGGGTATCCAACAGCCTCTTCTGACATCTGTGGGCATTGCATGACCCAAGTTCACTTACCTACATGCAGGCAATACACACATACAAATAAAACTAATAAATAAATTGAAATAAAAAGCTTAAAATCAACACCAGAAGAAACTCTAGTAACTACATGAACATATGGAGATTAAACAACACACTCTTGAATGATGAATGGGTCAAAGGAGAAAGTAAGAAAACTCCAGTTCCAGGGAATCCAATGCCCTCTTCTGACCTCCGCTGGCACCTACATACATGTAAACAATGAACCCATACACATTAAATAAAAATAAATAAAATATTTTTTAAATCAGAAAGCACAAATAAAATATTTAACATTGCAACCAAAGACTCTGGAAAGGCAACAACAAATTAAACCCAAACCCAGCAGACAAGAAGAAATAACAAAAATCAGAGCAGAAATCAATGAAATAGAAACAAAGAAAACAATACAAAGAATCAAAGAATCCAAGAGCTGGTTCTTTGAAGGATAAACAAAATTGACAGGTCCTACAAACATTTTATTCTTCAAAGACAATGCAATGGCTTCATCTGTCTTTACTATGAATTTATCATCTATATTAGGCCTGTCAATTCCCCGTGGTCAATTTTACCATTTTTTCAAATTTTTTTTTACTTAGAAAGATGAGTACACATAAAGAGAAAACTTTCAATTCCAAAATAAACTATTTAAATCACTGTTACGTTGCCAACCAAAGAGTAACATTCCTAATGAGTAAAAATGAATAAAAATTGTTGGGAGAATGATGGCAAATGGGTTGGCCTGTGTAAGAATCTTCCCTTAGGTAAGTTTGAATTTCCATGGATTCTAAACCAGCCCTTTCCTAGTTATCAGTGTCCAATATCCCTTAATTCACTAAGATTCATTACATACAATGACCCTTTAAAAGTGTAAATCCTATAATATTCAACTGTAAGAATTATATTTTATGTCAAAGAAAATGTTCTCAGGTGATACTCGGTTAATGCTGTTGATACAGGTTCCTGAAAAATTTCACCCTAGGGAATATTCATTTTAGATGAAGCTGACTGCCTCAGGGACATTTGAGAATATCGGATGTTGCCAAAGGCATCTCAGGTAGCATTACTGAGAGACTAGGACTTTTTATATAATTTCATACTATACTGCATGCCTTGAAAGACCTATAAATATTCCATCTTATACAACTGGCTCCTCAGCGAATATTAATACCAAGAACCAAGTTAATTAGTGAGCTCATAATTCAAAGTGTCCTTCCTGCAGACCCCACATAAATATTTTGAAAGTCACCAAAGGATCAGGTGATAGAGAAATAAAGTGAACTATAATTAAGGGACAATCAAAGTATTATTTTTAGGAGCTTTTCTCAGTATTGTTTTACCATATTCAGGAAGTCAATCTATAGGAATATTTTATACATATATAATATATATGGAGACAATTTTATTAATATCATGAATTTTCAGGTTTCTAACCTTGTCTTTGTTGACTATTAAATGAGCCTTTCATTTGGTAAAGAATCAAAATCTTACAGAATTATTTGGAACAGTTAATATAAAACTCTAAATCAATCATAACATTTGTAGTAGTTCATCAGAAAATATTGGTTATTGACATTTCTTTATGTAAATATTAAGTAAAATTTGAGTATTAAGTGACTTTGGTGCTACTTGACTTTAATTAGGATGAAATGAGGAAATAATAAAATCTTAATTTGATCTGTATTTTCTTCAATCTAGCAGCTACTTAATTGTTCTCATTTCCTACAAAATTCCAAACTGACCAGCCTTGGCCCTAGTGTCCCTCCTGATTGTCCTGCCTGAGACCTACAGACTACCTGACAAATATACCTGAAACTACTCATCGAATAACCTTCTTTTTGCCAGATATGGAGACTACTATAGAATCCCACAACTGGTCACACACAGAGAATAAGTGTCTGTGAGATGCTCAGACCTAAGTGACACATGTACAGTGGAACCTCTACTCATAAGGCTCAAGAACATAGTGAACAGGGAGTAGAGAGAATACTAATGCATCTCAACTCTCACCAGGGATGCACCCTCATGTAACAGAAGGCAATGAACATAGACAGTCACAGCAGGCCAAAGTTCAGAGAATAAGAGTCTGCAGAGTGTGTGTCCCTGGATAGGACTTCTATATTAAATCTCACCCACTCGTGTCTCAGGAACCATTAAAAAGAGTGAGCAGAAAGATTGTAAGAGCCAGGGACAGTGCATGACCATAAGGAAATAGAGTCTTCCAGGCTTCCGGGAACTCCTTCAACTCACCAGTGAAGCTTCCTCATGCAACAGAGGGCAATGCACACAGAAGGCCACAACTGGTCACGTTATAGAGAATAAGAGACTGCAGAGAGCATGGCCCTGGACAGGACTCCTATATTTGCTCTTACCCATCAGGGACCATTGTGGAAGAGGGGTCAGAAAGACTGTAAGAGCCAGGGGTGGTGGAGCACGTATATAAGGAAATGCAGTCTTTCAGGATTCTGGGAACTTGCTCATATGAACTTACAGCAATGGTGACAATATGCACAAGACTCATGCAATCTTGATCAGACAAAAACCCAGCACAGGACCAGGAAAGTGGGCAAGAAACCCCAACCTTAGCAGAGGAACTTTGGGCAGCTGATCACTGCTGCGTGAGAGAGAGTATGTCTTCTGTAAGGGAGTGGCACTAGATAGGATGAACAGACTACAGTGAATGAACTCACACTGAGGGACATCTGAGGACACAAACTTTACTCAGTAAGCCTTAACATATAGGGGAGGATACGTGAAATCCAGTGGGCAATCTATAGATGGGGTGCAGATATCAGATGGGGGTCTAAATATGATTAAGATGTAGCAAATGAAATATAAGAAATTCAATGCAAAATATATACTGAAAAATAATTAAAACTTGTGAATCATGTTCCTTGTTACAAATATTTACTCTCTGAATCTTTATATCTTCTCCCTCATCTGCACCGTCCCATAGCTCCCCTGATGGATTTCATGCATTCTGTCATTTATGCTAAGGCCTATCGAGTCAAGTTGGTGTATTCAGACAACCTTCAGTGCAAATTCATCACTGGGATCTAGTCAGCCTATCTAGAGTCTCTCCCTTAAATAACATCAGCTCTCCCTCACCCAGCAGTAATCAGTTGCCAACAGTTCTTTGACTAAGATTAGGGCCAACTTCCTATTTTCCAGGTTCTATTCTGGGTTTTTGATTGCTTGAGTCTGAATGGGTCTTGTGCATGCTGACATCGCTGCTGTAAATTGATATGAGCAAGGTCTCAGGAGCCTATAAGACTGTGTTTCCATATGGTAATGCACTGTCCCTGGCTCCTTCAATCTTTCTGACCCATCTTCCACAATGTATCCTGAGCCGTGTGAGTAGAGTTTAATATAGGAGTCCTGTCCAAGAATCCATATTGTGCAGACTCTTATTCTCTACACTTTGACCATTTGTGGCTTTTTGTGTTCATTACTGTCTGCCACATGAAGGAGCTTAGTTGATGAGACTTAAGAAGATGCATTAGTATTCTCTCTCCCTTGTTCCATTGTGTTCTTTGAGCCTTAGGTATAGAGGTTCCATTGTAGATTTGTCACTTAGGGTTGGGCATTTCATGGACACTTATTCTCTGTGTGTGTCCAGTTATGGAACTCTGTAATAGTCTCTGTTGCAAAAGAAGCTTCTTTGATGAGGAGTGACTGACATACTTGTCTGTAAAAATAGGGTTCCATATTTAGCATATAGTAAGAAATTACATTTTTCTGAGGATATAACAGCCTTAGAGTTTTCTTTAAGATCTATGACCTCTCCATCCATGTTTATTTGGCTATGTTTATTACAGTACAAATGTGAGTTCACTCCCATTGAATGGGCTTTAAGTCCAACTAGGTAGCTGTTGATTACCAAGATAACAGTGCCACTATTGCAAAAATATAGTTTTCTGTGTCTATCATTGTTGTGGTCATTAGGCCTTAAAGCTGGAGTTGGACCTTCCATTGATATTCTCCCTTAGCAGCGTGTGTAGTGTTGTCCATAACTATGAGAGCTAGCTTTCAAGGAGGTCACAAGGAGGTGACTTCCAGGTCAGTTCCAGCTCCATTGTTCCAAGTTCCTTGTCAACACATATCTTGTCTTCAGCAATAGGGTCTTACTTTCAATTCTGGGAGGCAATCAATGGCTGTGGCAACAGCCTGTGTAATTTGGGGAGTCTCATGGACTACCCTGACCAACAACTCAAAGGGAGGTTTTTCCTGTCTGGTACTATTTCTTGCTATATGCCCTTCAGCTACACACACGGACACATATAGAGATATTGTATATGTGATTTTTCAATAGGCTTTTGAACTTATACATTTCCCCCTAGTTTTTCACACCAACTAAGCATTATTTATCTCTCCCCTCTCTCTCCCTGTCTTACCCTCCCTTCTCCTGCCCCAGTTAAAGTACATCCATTTTCCCCATTTGACTCTTGATAATTCTTATTTAATTGACGCTAATAATTTGTGTACCTTTTCAGTTTGTACCTTATTTTAAAAAGTACAGAGGGTAAAATTAAAATATTTCTAGCAAGAGTAAAAGGCTGCAATGGTAGTATTTGGAATCTGGCTGCAATTATAACTTCCTAACAATTTCCAATGAACATGTAACCTAACAACAGTCACTATAAGTCCAATACTGATATATTGTTTTAATTTTACAGATATCCTTACCAATCTTAAAATTATGAACTGTACTGCAATAGCAAAGAGTCATTAATAAAAATACCAGCCATCTGCTGTTACTAAATATAATAGCCCTATAGGAATAAACATTATTCTTCAAATAGTGTGTGATGTGCAATTATAGGCTTTTCTAGGACTAATGAATGGCAAGCAACTAGGTATCTTCCCATAACTGCAAAATAAATTTATCAAATCACACTAAGATCACTTTTACTTTATCTAAAAAGTATTTAAATTTCAATGAAAGTTTTTGATCAGGCCAAAAGGAAAATAGTCAATGTGACCATGTAATTGGTACAAACATAACATTAAGAAGAGCAGGGGGATGGAGAGATTGCTCAGCAGTTAAAAGCACTGGCTACATTGCAGAGGACCTGGGTTCGATTCCCAGACTCCACATAGTGGCTAACACGATCCATAACCCCGGTTCCAGGGGATCTGATGTCATCTTCTGACCCCCACAGGCATGCACAACACAGGTGCACTTATAGACATGTAGGCCACACACTTATACACAGAGAATAAAAAATAATAAATAATTATTTTTCAGAAAAAGAAAAGCAATCTTAGATGTACATTGTGATTTATTTAAAATGAAAAAAGTGTTAATAAATTAGAAGTAAGTCTGAGTTTCAGAGCACAGGTTCAAATATCACTAACCCTGAACAGGTTCATTAAGCTTGTTGAAATTCAGTTTTTTTCATTTGTAAAAGAGGATTTAGTATACCTACTTTTAAAGCTGATTAATGATATTGCTAAAGAAACCTAAAATTGTCTAATTTTTTTTAAAAAGGTAAAAATAAAGACAACTAAAATTGTCTAATTAAAAAAAAAAATGGTAAAGTGCTTTAAAAGTTTCTTCTCCGGAGATGATGTGCAAGTAGCTGCCAAACAAGGGAAAAAATCTCAGCATCACTGAGGATCAGGAAAAAAGCAAATTAATTAAAATTGGAGAGACATCATCCAAGCCTGTGTTAGGACATCTTCTATCAGCAAAACAGGAAGTAAGTTTTAGCATGGGTATGGGACCATTGGAGTCTGTGGCACTGCTAGCAAGAATGCCAAGCAGTGCAGCCACTACGAAAACGGTATGATAGCTTCTTAAAAATGAAATTATGAGGGCTGGAGAGATGGTTGAGCAATTAAGACCATTGGTTGTTCTTGCAGAAGACCTACGTTCAAATCCCAGCACCTGCATGGCAACTAACAACTGTCCATAACTCCAGTTCCAGGGTATCTGACACCTTCTTTTGTTCTCTGTGGGCATTGCACAACATGGGTGCATTTACCAACATGCAGGAAATACACGCATAGACATAAATTAAAAATAATAAAGTATTTTTAAAATGAAATTATGAACTATTGAGGTGACTGAGAGTGTAAAAGTGCCTACTTCTGAGACTGAGGACCTGAGTTCAATTCCTGTAAGCCACATGATGGAAGGACAGAACTGACCCCCACATGCTGTCTTCTGACTTCCACCCAAGTACCACGGTACACGTGTGTGTAAGCACACACATGCACACACACCACAAATAAATGAATGGAATTTAAGAATAAAATAAAACCATTGAAAATGTAAGTATCACATGATCTAGAAATTCTAGTATCTACATAAAGATTTGGGAATAGACTCTTGACAAGCTTGCACATTTATGTTGATGGCAACAATATTACTCAATAAGTAAAAGTAGCTGAGTATGAATTCATGAATGGACAAGCAATGGTGCTATATGGATACAATAAAACACCAGTCAGCCTTAGAACAGGAAGGAATTAAAGCTAGGGAAATGATTCAGTCTGTAAACTGTTTGCTGTACAAGCATAAACATTTGACCTGAAATCCTAAAATCTGTATAAGAAGCCATGTTTGTCGGTGGCTTGTAACCCCAGCACTGGGGAGACTGGGATAGGAGGATCACTGGATATTGCTGCCCAGCTAGCCTAACCAGGTTCAGTGAAAAGATCCTTTTCAAAAAATGAGAGGGAAAAATGAGATGGAGAGCAACTGAGGGAAACACCCATATTTGATTCCTGGCCTCCATATTCACCTGCAAGTAAGTACTCATGAATTCCCAAACATAGGTGCACTCACATACATGAACTTGTATCAAATAAAGAAATCCTATAAGATTCCACATCATAGATACACCTTGAAGAGACTGTGCTAAGTGAAGTAAACTAGTTACAAAATGGCAAATACTGTATGATTCCATTTACATGAAATAGGTAACCAAATTCATAGAAATCAAAGACAATGGTGTTTGACATGGACTAGAGGGAAGTAAGGTGGGAATTCATTCAGCGCGTGTAGAGACTGAATGAATTTTCATGATGAAATTGTACTAAAAATTAGTTGTACCATAATGAAAACACATCAATACTGAAATGTGCTTAAAAATACTTAAAATAGTAAATTTTATATTTTAAACCTGAATTAACAATAAAATATATTGTGTATATATAAAAGAATATACTGAATGGTATTATATATCAAAAATATCCAGCATGTACTCTGTAATAGACAGGTAAAATGGAAGTTTTAGACCAAGAAATCTTATTCTTCCTGTGTTTCAGGAAAAAAATCTCCAACCCAAATTCCAGCACAGTCCCATGGTTTAAACTTTAAATGGCACAAGATTTTTCAGGTGTGAGACAGTATACACAATGCATTTTGAAATTTTATTTTTGCAAAAGTTCACTATATACACTATATGACACTTTATCTTGTCCAACTGTAGGAGCCAGATCTCCTGAATCTAGAGCTAGGTGGGTTCGAGCCACCCCAAGTAAGTACTGGGAGCCAAACTCCAGTCCTCTGCAAGAATAGTATGTCCTCTTAACCACAAGCCATCTCTCTAGAGCCCCAGAATCAGTATTTTATAAATGTGATCATGTAAATAGACACATCAGTGTTTTACTAATTGTAAGTTCGCATAAGAACTTAAAAGAGTGCTATGAGAAAACCTGTGGTGTACACATTTAATCCCAGATCTCCAGAGGCAGAGGTTGGAAAATCTCTGTGAGATCAAGACCAGACTGGTCTACGTAGCAAATTCCAAACCCACTGCGGCTACAGGGAGATGGGACTTAATGTATAAAACAGAATACCTGAAATCTGGTGGGTGGGGGCTGTGGGGGAGAGGAAGGGGCTCAAAATTTGATTAAGATTTATTATGTGAAATGCATAAAACCTCAATAAAAATATAAAAAATAGAAAAAAAGAAAAAAAGCAGCTCATATATGTGTCATCTGCTATTTGGTGTTACTTACAAAATATCAATACATAATATGTATAAAATATATTATGTATCGTTCTAAATGATATATAATATATAATGTATCTATTACAGTCTTTTTAAATTGTAGTAATAAATGAATGAAACTACCAAATGCTGAAAGCTAAAGAAAGTATATAATTATGTACTACAGCTTAAATTTCTTTTTTATATTGAAATGGTATAATTAAAATAATTGATAATGTTTCTAATGAAGCAGTTATGAAAAAAGAATGTTGAGTTTTCTATAATTATCCTTATTTGACCACAAGAAGGATAATATGGATTAAAAATATTCAAAGTACACAGGCTAATGTAAGAACGAAAAGAATCTGTCTCATGCAAATTTTCTTAGTATTTATTAAACAATTTTATGCTTATAAATGAACTGATAAAATATTATGTTTCTATTTCTGAAGGAAGGACTAAAAAGCATATTAGTATCCTTAGAGTGTTTTATGAGTGTGCTTATGTCTCCATGTGTTGACATATATGTGCACGTGTCCACAAGCATGTGGAACAAGCATGTGGAACAAGCATGTGAAGGCAAGAGTTCAAACTCGAGTTTCTTCATCGATTATGCTGCATCCCAGTTTTTGAGACAGTGTCTCTCACTATATCCAGAGCTTCCCAATTTGGCTAGGTAGGATAAATGGCAAGTCCTAGGGGGTCCTTCTGCCCCTGTTTCCCCAGCACAGATATGATAAGTGTTTGCCAGCAGACCTATGTTTTTATATGGATGATGGAAATTGAAAGTGCTAAAGTGGCAAGCACTTTTCCTACTGAGCCATTGCCCCAGCCCATTCTTAGACTTTTGAAGAGAAAAACTTTCAATATGTTTTCAGAAGTAGAAAATAGCACCTCAGTTTTGGGGAGGGGAGTATTATTTCCTTGTTAAAGAAAATAATTTGTGAACAAGAAATTGAAGGCCCAATAACTTCGAAAAGAAGAATATTTTGGAAGGCACAAATTCTTTGCAGGAAAATACATGCCTGCAATAAAAAATAAATAAACTTTTAAGTGACTTCTTATCTTGTATATTCAGATTATTATTTAATTATATATAAGAACAAATATTACGCAAAATTATTAAACTACAACACTGCAAAATAATCAGAGTATATTTACATGTATACCAAAAATAAATTCAAACTAATTGCTTTCATTCAGTAAATATTTAAAAACACATAAGAGAGAGAGAGAGAGAGAGAGAGAGAGAGGAAGAGAGAGAGAGAGAAATTCATTCTCTGCCATACAGGCAAGGTACACTCAGCTCAGCTCATTCTTGCTGTCAGCAATCACTGATGTCAAGTAACAAAATCTAAAGGGTAAAGACTACATAGCAGATCTGACAAATTTGACTTTCTGCAGCTTCTATTTCTTAACTGCCCCAGAGATACCAGTGCCAAAAAGAATGTTCTTAGCTGTCAAGACTGGGAGCTATTTGAATTGGACAGTGACGTCATTGCTAGTATTATTCCTGTGAAAGGCACTTGGAACTGATGGCACTTTCCTTTTCTCTTCATCAAAGGACATGGATAAGAGTGTCTTGTCTTTCAGCAACAAGATGTGAAAAATAAATTCTAACTTCTCCCACAAAAAAATACCTGCCAATAATCATGAATGTCGAACAGAGAACAGTCTGGACCTGTGACCAAAGATCGGTAGTTGTAAAATATTTTCCCCCAAACATGCTAGTGATGAGAATGCAGGCACATAGATTAGTTATCAGCCTTGTTTTAAGTTATACTGAATCTTCTCCTTTGATTTTGACCATCAAGAGTTCCTCTAAGAAATGAGCACATGATTGCTATCAGACACCTAAACCTACAGCCTGGACACCAGGTATTCCCATTCTGCATGAACAGCATTCCTTATACAGTTCTTCATGGGTAAAATGATGGAGAAAATGAACTCTGAACACATATAAACAGAAGCACCACTAAATTGACTCAATGCATCATATATATGTATATTTATAAATATATGTATATGTAAAAATAATAATTAAGGAAGAGGGCAAGAGGCTGAAAGAAAGTTGGGGGACCTGGGGGAGCTGGAGGGAAACTGGGAGGAGTGGAGTGATGTACATACAATACTCATGTATTAAATTCTCAAAAAATAATGAAAAGAATATAATAAAAAGGACAGAGGAATGTTTGGAATTAGGGAGGAAAATACTGAAGGCAAAGCAAACAGTACATA
>NW_008360315.1:3483084-3485965 GCF_000622305.1 Nannospalax galili | reverse complement strand
ATTATTAATACAGCATGGCAGCATACAGTGGTCACCAACTATTATTATTATTATTATTATTATTATTATTATTATTATGAGTAGTAGTAGTAGTAATATTTTCATTATAAAGTTAACTCTGAGTCAGTTATTGTGCTAATGCTAAGTGAATTGTAAGTTGCTACATGAGGACTCCAACCTAGAGGTAAAGGAAGTTTATAGTCCAATGACTTACACAAATCTGCAATGTAGGAAGCACTGACAGCAGAAAAGATGAAAGCTTTTCACAGATGGGAAAAGTCACCTAAATACTGCAAGAGCTGGAGGAGTTGGATGGTCTTCTGGCAGAATCAAAGATCAGGCTTTAAAAAGTAAGTACATAAAAATAAAACAAATTGTGACCCAGATCATCAAATCATGAAAATGGAAATTGAATAAGAATATAAAATGTCACTCTGAGTCAGAATCATGAGTTCTAAAAGCATTCAACCCTGTAGTCTCACTGTACTAGTCAGAAATAAAAACTTTCCAGCAGTGCATGATGTTCCTCCTGCATATCCATCTAAAAGTTTAAGGATCTGGTGCCAAACGAGCTAACTTCCTATAAGAACACAAGGTGGCAACACATGTAACAGCAAATGAGATCATCTCAGCCTAACCAGGAAGGAAAGAAAGAAAATCTCATACACTAAAAATTACTGAGAGAGGGCTGATGACTTTCTACTTACTCTGTCATATATATGTATAATATATATCAATGAAACATAGTACAATATAGAGCATGTGCACATATATGTATACTACTTGTAACGATCTTGTTTAAAATTTTTTCTGTGCCTATTCAAAGACATATGCATTTAAAGTATCTTACTATGTATATAGGTATATGTATAGTATATGCTTGTGCATAACTATAAATATATACATACACAAAAAGAATAATATTCATTTATTTTTTAATAATTGAATAAGAGGTGGAGTTAAAAGTGTCTTCTATTTTCCTGTAATTTCTATAAGGATGAGTTCATGGGAAATTGACTAAAAGTTCATCAACAAACCAGACTTCTCAAAGAGTGGCTCACATGATACCAGCTCAGAATCTATCAAGTCAGGGGATGTTCTAGGGCCTGCTTCCCACCATTGTATGATACCTGACCTGAAAAAAATTTTTAAAAAGCTAGATCCTAAATCCATACTGCAGTGAGTCACTGGTCCTAGAATGGTCATGATTTCCTACTGCTTCTCTGAAGAATACCATTGCTTTTCTGTAAACTAAATCTCTTTGTGAACTAAACAATATGAATGCAAGTCAAATATGAATATCACATTACTCTATAACCCTCACCTATTCTAACCCATAGATAGACAGATGATACATAGATAGGTGATACATAGATAGATACCTAGGTAAATGATAGATGATAGATAGATAGATAGATAGATAGATAGATAGATAGATAGATAGATATCCCATATTAAACGGGCTCCTAAGAACTAAACAGTAGCCATAATTATAAAAAAATAATAAAAATGAGGAAAATGCTTATGAAAATGCAAGAAATTAACTGAAGAATTCTCAAGGGAAGACTATATTCTTGATTTTCATGACAAAATATAAGTCATGGGGGCCAGAAAGCATAGCTCAGTGGAACAGCAAGTGCTTAGCTTGTGTGAGGATCTGGTTCAATATATGAACATACACAAACACATGGATATACATTAACGCATAGTCATCTCATACAGGGTGTTTCATAGTGAGATATGTTTAACATGTACACTTTCATAAGAATTAGTTATCCACTATTGAGAATATATTTCCTAACAGGAACTAATAGTTCACTTTGTTGTTTATCCACATTATTAATATATTTTTTTAAATTTTTAGTATATACTTTTTTAGTATATACTGTTTAAAAAAAAAAAGTAGTAAAACTCTACTACTAACTACTGAGGTAGCACCAAGAAGGAGTCTTCTACGCCAAGGGTTTGTCTGCTTCTCACAACAACCAGACAATGTGCGTACATCACTAGTATTAAAATCACACACAAGTGAGAGAGCCATCTATTAAGTTTCTCATGTGTAAAAATACACTGAGTTGAAAAACAAAGAACCAAGACAATAAGCAACCCAATTGAAAGATGGGCTCAGGAGCTAAACAGAAAGTTTTCAAAAGAAGAAGTAAAGATGGCAATGAAACATCTTAAAAGATGTTCAACATCACTAATAATCAGGGAAATGCAAATTAAAACCACTTTAAGATTTCACCTTACCCCAGTCAGACTGGCTAAGATCAAGAAAACAAATGATACCAAATGTTGGAGGGGATGTGGGGAAAGGGGAACACTCATCCACTGCTGGTGGGGCTGCAAACTGGTTCAGCCCCTATGGAAAGCAGTGTGGAGAACTCTTAAAAAACTACAAATGAACCTACCATTTGACCCAGTTATACCACTCCTTGGTATATACCCAAAGAACTCGTCTTATTGCAGAGACACTTGTACATCCATGTTTGTTGCTGCTCTTTTCACAATAGCTAAGAGATGGAAGCAACCTAGGTGTCCCTCAATTGATGAGTGGATAATGAAAATGTGGTTCATATATACGATGGAGTTTTACTCAGCAGTAAAGAAAGATGAAATCATGAAATTTGCAGGTAAATGGATGGAACTAGAAACTGTTATACTAAGTGAGTTAACACAATCTCAGAAAAAAATCGACATATGTTCTCCCTCATGTGGATCCTAGGATCAGATACTTTGATAAATAAGTATGCAAACAGACATAACTGCAGGAACCAGGACAAGGGTAAGGAAACAGTGATGTAAAGGAAAAGAAATAACCTGAAGGAGAAGAATAGTAGGCAACAGACCTTAAGAAGGGAGATATGGATAAAAATTGGGT
>NW_008360315.1:3482141-3482563 GCF_000622305.1 Nannospalax galili | reverse complement strand
AAAGAAAGGAGCCAGGGGCTCCTCCCAAGCCCATAGGACCCCTGAGGAACAGATCCTCAAACGGCCTCAAGAGTAAAAACACATCAGTTTATCTGTTTATCTGGTCCAATGGTATGTCCTTAAACACCCAAAAGGGAAGTATAACCAAAGATTAAAGGGGCCAATATAATTTCATAAGAGCACACATATATATAACTAAAAATTACTTGACAAACAGCGAAGCCAGACAGGCGTTACCTTCAGTTGAGTTGTTGGCCAGGATAGATAAAGGCTCTTCCAGACAGTAACCCAACATACTACTGGAAACATGAACAGCAGACCCCAATTCTATCCAAAGGAATACTGACAATGGATTGCCATTGATGAGGAACAGCTGATCCTCCTGGAACAGGGACCTCTGGCTGACTAGATTTACCAGAAGG
>NW_008360315.1:3470701-3482066 GCF_000622305.1 Nannospalax galili | reverse complement strand
GGCTCTAGTGGGAGAGGAAGGCTGTCTACCTGACGAGTTTGTATTCATGCTCAGATGCCGAGGAGCTCAGAAGGTGGGTGACTGTGACCAGTGATAGTCATGTATATAGAGATTAGAAATGCATGTGAAAACGTCTCAATGTCAATAGCCCTGGAATGAATTTTTCTGGATGAAACTGTGTGTTTTGACAACGAAGTAGAGAACTTTTTTAAACGTTGGAACCTCTTTGAATTTTATGTCTTATAGAGTTTATAATGAGTAAAAGATTATATAAGCGTGATAATTCATCTGTAAACCTAGAAATGTACAGCCAATTTTGAAAGAGATGTACCCTAGCTCAGAAAAATGTTATTGAATAGGTTAATGCTGTTGTAATGAAATGCTTCTTTTAATTAAAAAAATAATAAAAAAAATACACTGAGTTTTAGTGACTACTAAGCAACTACCTAGAGTAAGCATAAAAATCAGTTGTTTTATCAATGTTCTAACAACAGAAAACTTTACAACAATCAGAAAGTTTGAGAGAGTTCAGACGGGCTTACTTCTACATAGCCCAGAAAAGATGCATCACTGTGATGAGCCATCATCTCTCAAATGATCCACACACTCAAAAACCTCAACTCAGATGAAAAAGTGAACTGAAAGAAAGATGGAAGCTAACAAAAGTTTACTTACTATTCAAAATCTCCAAATCAGCCAGTTTTATAAAGTAAAAATGATCACTGGAGTGCCTCAGGCACTTCTTGATATGCATGCAATATTTTTAGAGTTTTCTACACATCCTCTAGGAAATCTGAGTGTTAAAATTTAAAGTTGTGTGGAAGACATTTAATATTGTCAACCTACAGAAAGAGCATTAAAAATTACTTAAATAATAAATATAGACAAATTTTGACTGTGGTTCTCAAAATACTAACAGTAACAAGGGTGCCTCAGGCACTTCTTGATATGCATGCAATATTTTTAGAGTTTTCTACACATCCTCTAGGAAATCTGAGTGTTAAAATTTAAAGTTGTGTGGAAGACATTTAATATTGTCAACCTACAGAAAGAGCATTAAAAATTACTTAAATAATAAATATAGACAAATTTTGACTGTGGTTCTCAAAATACTAACAGTAACAAGGTTTTTTGTTTGTTTTTTGTTTGTTTGTTTGTTTGCTTTTTGTTCAAAGAATGCCTCAGTTTATAATACTTAAACATGAAAAGATAAGAACAAAGATAGAACTAAAGGCTCTTGGGAAAAGTCTATGTGTTAATGTCTTTAAAATATCATGGCTCAGATATTTTGCTCTCATGACTTAACAACAGGAATAAAGAAAGCAAGCCAATCCCCTGTGAACTGTGACCAGGGCAGTTCCTGTCTTTTATTTACTGCCAAAAACCCAACCACAGTATATTGTGCATCATAGTCACTTAGTACAAATGCTCCCTGGCTCACTGGGTAAATAAAATGCTATTATTTGTTAGTCTCTTTGGAGGGTGGGGGTGTAGGTTTGTGGCTGCTTATTTGGCTGGTTGGTCAGTTTTTGATGTTTGGTTGTTTATATATGTATTTTTAAAAAAAATTTTAGCATACCCAATAACAATTTCCAGAGCAAAGTTACAACTCTTTCAAAAGTGAATATAAAAATTTTAGGTTCACAGTTGAATTAATACAGTTATACAATATTGAATTCAGTACAAACCCTGTAAGACATAAAATTGAGTGCATTTTTAACCTTTAAAAAAGATCTCCATTTCATTTTAAAATATACTGTTTCTTACAGAAAGACTCATTGGTTTTGCTAATAATGCTTATATGTTGGCACCTGTGTCTCTAACAGTAACCAGTTTTGAAACAAGCCCAAATGAGACCCAGATATTATTTGAAACATAAGTATAATATAGAGCTTTTTCTAAAAAAAATATTTTTTGAGAATGTTACACATGAAGATTTATATCACTTCTACCTCACTCACTCCCCTTTTGAACTTTTCCTCCCTACTTCCTCTAATATCATGAACTCCTCCATTTATTGTTATATGTACATATGAAACATATATACATATATCAACATATAAATCTATTGAATCCATTGAGTACTTCTTGAATTTCTGTAGTGTGATGTTTTTTTAATATGATCTACTGAAAGTTACCCTGGCCATCAAACCTCCTTTTCCTAGGCCTTAATTTTACAACTTCCAAGGCACAGTATTTTAAGGTTTCTCATATTTTATAATTTCTGTGACTCTTTATTAGCACATGGACTTCAGTGAAATCAATAGTGTATGTGGTTGGTCACGGGATTACATCATTTGTTATCAATTTCTTCACTGGTTTTCAAATTCTGTATTCATTTGAGGATAAAGAGTATAGTTTAATTTAACTTTTGAAAAATGAATGTTTAAAATATGCAGTATATGAGACAATTGAGCCAATGATTCAATTTCCTCATAATGATTATGGTTTCAATTTCATAATACATATATAAGGATGGAATGAGAAAGTCCTTTATGCTCCAGATCTTGGAGAAGTTAGCGGTACTCCCCAAATTCTCCCACGGATGAATCTGTATGATGAATATCACAACCCAAAAGTACATTCAAAATAAAGCATGCAACCAGAATATGTACTAAACAAATCCCATTGTTAAAAGTGGGTTATATATTACATCAATTGAGTGTGTTTGTGTGTGTGTGTGTGTGTGTGTGTGTGTGTATGTGTGTGTTTGTGTGTGCTGGTGATCAAAACCAGGTCCTCTTCATGGTAAGAATGCACTATACCAATAACCCCTATTTCATTTTAACTTTATATTATCACATCCTGAAAACATTATACTGATTCTAGCTAGTAATTTTTAAATGTGTTGAATTCCTCTACAGTCTTAGGTTAAGTTAAACTTTTTCATTTTTTATTTACTTCCTATAACATAAAATTAAAACATCTCCTAGAATTTTACCAAATATATTAATGACCCTTAAAGAAGTAAATGTTCCTTATATTTCTTTGGTTTCATTTGGATAGGTGGGAAGACAAGGAACATAACAAAGCAAGATGTATTATGGATGTTCACAAGACAGGGAAGCTAAAAGTATTTGATGTTCTTTTTTGTTAACACATATTCATGGTCAGCTTTTCTTTGGCTTCATCATTTCCCTGATTTTTATTGAGAAAATGAGTCATCAGGATGGAAATTCCTATTCATCTGCTAAGACATGACACTTTGTATCAATGACCCTCATTTTTAATCATCTATTATAACATATACCTACATATCTATGTTAAACTGAAAATTTTGAAAAGAGAAACATTAATTTTTTATTATTCTATTAAAATAGCTATGAATCATGTTTTTAAGTAACAGTCAATAGAGTTTCAAAACATAATTCAAAAGAAGGCACAATTTAGCTTTGAAAGAGTTACTTACAAAATAATATTGATTTTATAATACAACCATTCACAAAGAAGGAAGGTAAAAATTAATTCCACTATTAATTCTGCTGAAGAATTAATTATGCTGAAAAATTATGTTTTCTAAATAAAGTCAATTAATTTTTATGAAAAAAAAAGCATGACAAGGAATTGCTTCAGTCAAATTGTTTACAAAAGGAGAGGTTCTGATGTCTTATCTGTTTGCTTTCCTAAAAGCTGAGTATGCGAATCTGTTATTGTAGGCAGAATATTTAGAGGTAGATACTATAATAAAATGTTATTTCAAACAATGCCTTATAATCATGTACTTCCATCCAAAAATTAGTTTAGATATATTAGCCTCTTTTATGATGATAAACACTATAAACTATGATTCCCCTCAATGGAAGGAAGAGAAGCAAGCATCAGTGGTTTGAATGGGATACACAGGATTCTGTACTGTGCATTCTGAGGGCTGAACTAAGAACCGAAACTGTCAGCATTCATTTCACCATTAGCAATAAGCAACAGGTATAATTTAAATGGGAAATGATCATACTGTTTATTCTCTCCATGCCGTCTTGAAGTGATCTTTACAAAAATGCAACTGCTTTCCTAAAATGACAACTCTAAAGACTAACATAAGTTTTAAAAATAAATCAGATTCATTTTAAAGTGTTGTATATATGAGAATGCATCCTTTAATGTATTTCCAGACCTTTATTTAACTTATGCAATTTTGATGGCCTTTTCTCTGGAGAGCACATTAAAAACACCTGAAACTGGCATACCAAACTCACTCCATCTCAATTGAAATTGGGTTCATAAATTCTTTTACAGTAAGCAACTCATCTTGCCACAATAAATCGAACACTCACAAATTGTTCAAGGGTCAACTGAAAACTCTTAATGTTAAAATAATTTAGCTAAAATCAGAGTCCTAAGACATTCAAAATTTAAAATGTGTTAGAAGTGCCTAAAATTCACTTTAAACAATTTTTAAGTCATTCAATAAATACATGTCAATATTGGAAGCACTGTTCAAATACTGCCAGGGTTTTCAATATATCTTCTGTCCAATGAAGGCATAAGTAGTAATTCTTTCCTGGTATAAAATATCTGTTTGCTTACTCTTAATAACATCTAATATTAGTATAAACTTAAACAGATAAGAGCTTGGCATTCATAAGGGTATTTAATTACCAAAAATATTGATGTTCAAGTTTCATTCATAAAGCATGACTGAATCCTCCAGTAGGAGTTACTATAAGCATTTTTCATGCTAGTATCAACTAACTAGATTTAAATTTAAACTATAATCACATTTCTTCAGAATCCCTCTTTGGGATTTTTCTGGCCAGCTGCTTTATGCAGAGATGGTGGGAGAGGAGAGTCAAGGATCCACGATGAAAATTAGCCCAAGCTTCCGTTTGTTTTCCAAAATCGTGAGTCTGACCTGATGAGAGAAGTTAGCTCATCCACACGGAGTGCACTGCAGATAGACTCCGTGAGACATCCTCTCAAATGCCACTGTAAGGCTTGACAATGTGAATCACTTGCTGGCCCTCTCAGACCTTCTGGGTTTTGTAGGGCGTACTAGGGATGTTACTCAGGAGTCAGAGGGATCTCCTCACTAGATCAGCCAAGTTCAAAGCCTCAGATGAACTATGCTCAGGACAGGGGTGGGGGGATTCGCCTATGACTCCATTCAGATCAGGTGTGTGTCCGGGATGTAATGACTAGCATGTCCTGGCCACTGGCTTCAGGCAAACAAAATGTGGGAATCTCTAAAACTGGTTTCTTTTTAAGAACTCTATAAAACTCAGAAAGGAATCTACAGTTTAACTCTTTCATTGCTGTCACCTGTCACCCACATTCCTCCTCCCCATAACCTCACTAAAGCAGATTGTACAGCATGGATGAATTTCAGAGAGAAACGTAATAAAGTACATGGCCAACGTTTTCCAGGTTAAAGTTAATGCAGGAACACAAATTAGGTGGGCAGTTTTACATAATCCGGAGCAGCAGCAGTTCAACTTCTGCCGACTGGTGCCGCCAAACAACCTCCCACACTTGGAGAGCAGGCATTTATAAATCTTACATCTTTCTACCTCCTCCCTCAAATTCCTTAATGGACCATTAGTAAAGGGATCGATCCTAGTTACTTTAGCGCAAGACAACGCAAAGGCATCTCTGCTGTTTATGCCAGTGCCAAAAACACCATTCAAAAGTTGAGAAGGTCGGTTGAGGGAGCTCCTTTGCAAACCTTTGGGGCCAAGGCCGGGGCTACAGTGGGAGTGTGGGGTGGCGAGGGGGAAAAGTGGGAACGTGGTGTGACCTAACTCCAGTGCATCCAACAAGCAAATCCCCATTTAAACCAGCAGGGAAGAAGCGGAGACTGCAAGTTCTCTATTGGCCAAGAGCAATCTTTTTCACCCAAAATCTCGCTCCTAAGAAAACCTAGCCTTCTTCCCCTCCTCAGGCCGCCACTGCGCCGCCCCTAGAGCTAAGCGCGCCTGTGACTGGGGATGGGGGAGCAGCACTTACGTCTCGGAATTTGTTCCACTGTCCGACTTCCTTGTCGTACTGAGAGATTGTGGTGAGCCATTGTTTTTCATCCAGAAAATTACCGCCTTCCGACCGGCTCCCAGCCACAGCCACCACAGCGGCAGCTGCTAGAGTCTGGCTGCACCAAGCCGCTGCACACACACACAATACGGCTGACACCTTGAGCATCTGGGAAGGAGACACAACCAGGGGTACAGAGCGGTGTCAGACACCGGGTGTGAAGATGCGGCACCCCTGGAAGGCATGCATCAGCGAGGGAGGACGGGTTGGAGAGGAGAGAGGAGCAGGGACAGGGTGTCCCCTTCCCCGAGGCTTCATCCACAAACCCGAGCACTCACACACACGCAGACCCAAGGGAGAAGAAGAAGGGGGTGCAAGGGAGGAAGCCCCAAGCAGCAACAGTCCCATCGGGCAGACAAAACGCTTGCGGGCGCATCACCTTGTTGGGAGCTGGCACGGGGCTCACAGCTCCTGAAGGAGAAGCAGCCGGGTTCTGGCAACTCGCTGCTAGCTGGAGCTGCTGCACGCGCAGCTGTCTAGAGCCGTCCACTCAGCTCCCTGCGCCGGGCGCTCCCCCATCCCACCCTCCCTCGCCAGCTCCCCTCGCTTCACTCCTCCCTCCCCCAACTCCGTCTTTCCCTCCCTCAGTCCCACCTTCCTCTCCCTGAATCCCAGCTGCAGTGGGTTCCGGATGCAATGCGTGGTGGCTGGAGTCAGAGGATGCGGATGCGGTAGGCTCCTCGCCTAGGAATCCTTATCTGCTTCTAACCTCTCGCCTCCAGAAGAGGTTCTCAGGTTCCTGATACAGCCAGCTCATTCTCTCTGCTCTAAGACTGAACACAGAGTCTAGGTTGTCTCTCTCTTGTCTCTGCTCTGCAATTGCAAGGGTGTCAGTCAGACATGGGGAGATTTGAAGAAAACTTTATGCAGAGCCACGTAAGAGTCCCTAGGATTTTCCTGTAAATCTGGCCTATGCTCCAGCCCCACCATAGATAAAGCAAAACCATAAAACCGTCTTGGATAATCTCTTTAGTTTCAGAAAATATAGTGCGCTCTGAACTTCTGAATTATTACAGAGCACAAACTTTCTTCTTTTAAGGCAGATCCATTAGTGTGTAATATGTTTGCGGACACCTACATGTCATGCACAGTGAATACCCATTTCTGTTTTATGGAAATTCTGATAACTGTGTGGTAGGCTCTAGGACCTGAATTAAAAACTAAAAACTTTCTGTCTCCCTCTTACAAAATTAGCAGATCACTTTAAAACCCTAAACATAATTTTGCACTTCACAATTCCATTGGTATAAAATATTTGGCTCATCAAGACCTTTCTACATGTTCTACACAAGGCTAGGGGGTGGGGGTGGATGGGGGGTGTAGCTCCCTAAATAGAGAATCCTACAAAGAATTTCTCTTCCATGTGCTTGCAAGGCTCAGGTGAAGCGTGCTTTGCACACAAATCAGATTTCTATAAACCAGAAGAACACAAAAGTATTAGGCATCTGTATTCTAATTATTGGATGTCAATCGAACTACATCTGTCCAAGCTATGACGTTTGGAAATTCCTTGTTCCTTCTAAAATTCAGGAGAAAATTATTTGTGTGGCAACAATAGCTGCCTTCTTCTATTCTCAATGCTTTGAACTCAGATGACACTGCATGATAACTTTCAAGAGATATTCAAAAAGAAATAAAACAATGTTTACTATTCATTTCTAAATTCAAGTGCAGACTACATAGCATAACTGAAGGAAACTGCTATTTTCAACTAATAAAAGACACTTTTCTGAATTTCCCCCATTTGTGCAATAAGAAATGGTGGAAGGGAAAAATCTTCAAATCTATAATTTTAATTGACAGAAGTGTTGATTGGTGTAAAGATATGGCATAGGACATTGAGAACAGAAATACGTATTTTTCTTAAAAAACATATTTATTTTTAGTCACAGGAAGGCTTGCCATGCATTTTTGAATATCTGCGTTTTCTTTTATATATCATTAAATAAGAGTTGGCAAATACACCTTCCAAAACCCCTTCTTCCTGTCTACGTCCTCACTTCTCTACTTCTAAATTTAAACAAGTACTTTTTTCTTAATTCAATAAGAATATGTCATTATTATTTAAAACTCTTTTAAAGATGTTAAATTTTATAACACTGATGCATAGCATAAGCCAGTGATTTTGATTTAAAAAATATATATTTATCACTTTTATGTGTATGAGTGTTTTGCCTGCATGTGTGTAATTGTACCAGACATGCAATACCGTGAAGGTCAGAAAAAGGTGTCGGATCCCCTGGAACTGGAGTTACAGACAGTTGTTACCTGCCATATGGGTACTGAGAATCGAAACTGGGTCCTTTACAAGGACAGTCAGTGCTCTTAACTACTGAGCTATCTCTCCAGCCTCAAGTCAGTGATTGTTTTGTTTTTTGGTCTTTATGACACAGGGTCTCCTTGTAGCCCTAGCTGGCCTGGCACTCCCTATGTAGACCAGGCTAGCCTCAATATCACAGGAATTGTCCTGCCTCTGCCTCAAAAGTACTGGGACCAAGGGAGTGTGCCACCACACCTGGTCTCAAGTCAGTGATTTTAAAAATAAAGCTACTCCTATAAGTTTTTAAATCTACCTCTTAAGAAGTCTTATTCTAAGGAATGATTTTTCTGACAACCCACCTTTCATTATTCAACATGTATATTTTAGCATAAGGATTGCCACTGAATGCTAGCAGGATCACCTTAAGTGTATGGAAACACACATTTATTCATCTTGGCTTTCACTGACACCTTCCCAAAATATGTCTTCACATAGCGAAGTCACTGCAGTGTGAAAATTTGTTGAAGGACAAGCAATGACAGTTGTACAGAGCTTGAAATAAAGTCTGGTAGATTATTAAGTTCCAGAAAGGACAACAAAGTGGGATTTTAAAGCAAATTACATTTGTTATTCTAAACAGCAAAAGTGGAAGTTGTCTGCCCTGGCTTTGCATTTGGGCTGGTCCATTTCATTTTTCTTACAAAGCTTTTCATACCTCTCCTTCCAAAGTCATTATCATTTTCTAAGCTAAGAGACTGGGCATGTTTCTAGTGAGAGTGAAAGTCCACTAAGTGTGATGCTATTAATCACAGTGAAGGCTTTTCTGTCAGCTTCTCTGTATTACTGAGCATTTGGGTCTTCAAAGAGCCTGCTTTCAACATTTAAATAGTCCTGAGGGGATTTACACTCCAGTTAACACTTTGGTTATCAGTTAACACCTCTGTGGGGATTAATTGAAAGCTTGCTAGGAGCAAAACACAGCAGGGATTAAGAGGGGAAGAGTATTAAATGGGAGGTAAGATGTGTGAGAGATAGGAAATGTTCACATCAAGGTAGGTGGGTACATAGGGGAGTACTTAGGAATTGCTTCCCACTTTTGTTGATAGCCTGACTAGGAAACCAGAGAGCCAAAAATAAAACACAAAGTAGAGGGAGGGAGGAGTGTGGTTGTGCTGGAATTTGGTTTTGTATTTATGTTCATGCTTTGCAAAATTGGAACCAACAGGAAGGTACAGCTGTCAGATTCCCAGTCCCTTCTTCTGTCAGTCTGTCATCTCCTTTCTTATGGTTTATATAGAGTGTGCAGAAGTAGTGCTATCGATTGTAAATATGGCCTGGAAGCTCATGTGCTGAAGGCGATGTCTCCAACTAATGGAACCACTGGGAGACAATAGAAAATTCATGAGTGAGGCCCAGTTGACAAAAGTCGATTATTAGAGACATAGCCTTTAAAGAGGGTTTTACTAATCCTGCCCCTTCCCTTTTCTCTCTTTCTCCATGAGTGCTCTGAGGTAAACAGCTTCCCCTAACTCCATGTTCCCATGCATGACATCTAGTTCTAAATTGGTTCCTTTATGGGTTGAAACGCATGAAACCATAAACCAAACTAGACCTTATCTCTTTTAAGTTGATTTCTCTCTGGCAATTTGTCACAGTATCACGAAGTTAACACAGCTAGAAAACACAAAGCAATCTTTTTAGGTGTCATACAGTTCTCAAGAATTACCATGTTATACTAGTTTCTTCTTCCAGAAACTTTGTTTGAAACATCTCATTTTCCTGTTTTTCCTTTCTGCCCCCATACTATTCGTTTATACTTTTTTTTTATTGTTTTCACAGTAAAAGCTACAACTTTAATTAAATCCAGGAAAGGAATGAATGATTAATTTTATTAAAGTGATTAATTTTCCTAATCTATGGTGGAAGTCACTCTCATGATATACTGTTTCCTGTGGTGAACTTCCCCACTACATGACTCTCAAAAGCACCAAGCCAGGAACCTGGAAGACAATCAGATGCTTGACTGAGAAGGGGATTGGTCAAGTGTACCTGTGTTTTCTTAGGAGTAATTTTTTGCCAACCAAGCAAATGTTTGTCTTGTTATTAAAGCTAGCTGGTGGAAGATGCGTGACAGGCATTGAGGGACCACTAAGAGTCAGATATCACCTAGAAAGATGATTTAATGATAGGCAAAGTATAGTGAAATTAAAATGTGCTTATTTCTGCCGGCTTTCTTTATCAAGCCAGAGAAACAATAGCTGATCTATACAAGTTAAGCACTTGGAGTAGAATCTCATGTCAAATAATCTAGGAAGTTAAATTAGGCCGGAAAACAGTTTTGGTGACACATGTCCTTAATCCCAGCACAAGTGGAGCAGAGGCAGGAATAATACTATAGTTTTGAGTCCAGCCTGGTCTACATTCTGAGTCCCAGGACAGCCAAAGCTACATAATGAGACCTTATCTCGAATATACAAACACACGCATACAGAGAGAGAGAGAGAGAGAGAGAGAGAGAGAGAGAGAGAGAGAGAGAATTCTGTACTAAATTAAAGACTTGTAGCCAACATCAAAACATGTCATTACCAAAACAAAATGTTCTTTGGCTGCATTTTGCAATTTCATTTACTGAAAATCCTATTAGCTTTATAAATCATTGGTTCTTCATTCAACAGACAATAGTAATTACTAAGATTCTATTGTGCATATCCAAAACAATAAATTTAAAACCAGATTGAAATTCTGAGAGTAGAAAGTTAACAGACTTTTGATCATGTTATTCCTTGTCATTTTTAGAAACAACCACACTTAGGCAAACATATATATTTGATACCTTGGGTCTGGAGAGATGGCTCAGTGCCTAAGAACACATTGCTCTTCCAGAAGACCTGAGTTTGGTTCCCAGAACTCACATGGGTTGACTCACAACTGCCTGAAACTCCAGCTGCAGGCATCTGCGGGCACCTGGACTCACATGCACATGCACACAGAGAGACATATTAATATATAGTATACAATATATGATATATAATATACAATATATAGTATTATATATATATATTTGATACCTGTTTTGATAAATAG
>NW_008360315.1:3464819-3470335 GCF_000622305.1 Nannospalax galili | reverse complement strand
ATGGTTTTTTTTTTTTTGATTAAACAGACTCCAGGGGATAGACCCACAGTGAAGGACATTTGGGGACACAATTTAGACTCTATAAGCCATATATATTAGAGTACAATAAACAGGGCTGTGGACAGTAAATAGAGGGGCAGATGGGGGAGGGCATCTAAATACCATCAAAATATACTGTATGCAATTTGCAAAAATTAAATAAAAATTTTAAACAGAATATTTTTGTCTATTCATTTTATGTATATGAATGTTCTACCTGAATACATGTAAGTTCACCTGTATCTCACAGTGCCTACAGAGGTCAGAAGAGGGTGTCAGATCCCCTGGAACTGGAGTTATTGGTGGTTGTTAGCTGCCATGTGGGTGCTGGTATTTGAACTCTGGTCTTCTGCAAGAGCAGTCAGTGTTCTTAACCTCTGAGACATCTCTCCAACCCCCTAAAAATAATATTTTAAAAGCAATTTTATTTTATGCATATGTGCTGAATTGAAAATTTCTTGCACTGAAGTTATAAAATATAAAAATATGCATGTCAAACAATTTACAAAACTACTTAGTATTTAAGATATACAAACACATATTTAAATTTTTTATTAGATCTGAACATTTATTAATTCTTTGATTCTAATATAAGAATGTATGTGGAATTAGTTTGTATTTTGACTCAGAATGATATTTGGTCTGATAGAGTTTTATATCCTGAAATGGTAATAGAATTTCTCAGTCTAGATCTGCTTATTTTTATTGCTGTGAATTTTATTTGCTCTCTTTTTAGAGTATTGGAAGCTGAGCCCAGGGCTCCAAGGATGTTAGACAATTTCTCAGTCACCAAGCTACAGTACCATCACTTATTTGCTATTTTTAGCAGTCTATTATAAAGTTCTCATGTAGCATTCTCTATTAAATTATTATACGCTAACTATTTTCAAAGGAGACTTATTGAAAATTCTTGCCATTTAATTTTGTCTTCTTGGATAAATGGAACATTATTACCATAGGAAGCTTTACTACTAATAAAGAAAGGGTCATGATTACTGTTCACACATGTAGTGTCCTGCTTGTATGTTCTACAGGATAACTGAAATCTTTAAATGATACGAAGCAGAAATGTTAAGAAATTAAATGGAGAAAGTGGACACCTCTGTCATGTTCCTGATCTTAGTGAGAATGATTTTTATTATTTATTTATTTATTTATTTATTATTCATGTGTATGAGTGTATTTTTTTAATTTTTACAAAAACTTTATGGAGAATTTCATACATGCATATAAGATGTTTTGATCAAATCCATGCCCATTCCCTCCCCTCCAATATTCCCCCCTCTGAAGAGGTAACCCTAAAATATATTATGGATTAGATACAAACTCCCAAATACTTTTGACATTTTGATGTTTTTTTGCCTTTGGAACAGATTGTGTTGCTAATAGGCCCAAGGACATTTGGACTTTTAGCCAAGAAGCTGGCTACTTTCCTTTGGGGTCTTTTTACCCTAACTGCCTAGCCAATTCCTATCTCCTATTCTTATCATGCCATCCTCTGAAGGGGTTACCCCAACTGCCAATAGGTAATATGGATGCAGACCGCTCTGGCTTCTTCCATGATGAACAGGGGCACAGGGTGAGGCAATTGGACTACCCCTTCAGTGGGTCTATCTAAAAGACTCCCAAATTGCATAACTCTTGTCTCTAAGGGGAAAAGAAAGTTCTAGAATCATGAATAGGAGATGTGAAGGAGAAGTAAAGGCAAGAGTAATTAGCATTACAAGTTCTAGACAGGGCACTAGAAAAAAGTCAGAACAGGGCAATTTTCACATGTTCATATGAGAGTCCATTGGAGTTTCTTGACAAGGGCTTCCAAAAGCATCCCTCTTTTGGGTTCTTTCTCATTTTTCTTTTGTCTTCCAAGGCTGGACTAGTTGACTGGGAAGAGTGGCTGATACTCAGGTGAGGGTCCAGTGACCCTGCTTGGCACTCCTTTAATGAATGAGCACAACTGTCAACAGGCCCAGTTGTGACTATGTCATTTGTTTTTCTGAGTCTGTGTTACTCTACTCAGTATAACAGTTTCTAGATCCATCCATTTACCTGCAAATTTCATTATTTCACCTTTCTTTACTGCTGAACAGAGCTCCATTGGGTTAATATACCACATTTTTGTTAACCACTCATCCATTGAGGGACACTTAGGTTGCTTTCATCTCTTAGCTATTGTGAAAAGACTAGCAACAAACATGGCTGTACAAGTGTCTCTATAATAGGCTGAGTCCTTTGGGTATATGCCAAGGAGTGGTATAACCGGTTCATATGATAGGCTCATTTTCAGTTATTTAAGAGTTTTACACACTGTTTTCCATAGAGGCTGTATGAGTTTGCAATCTCACCAGAAGTGAATGAGTGTTCTCCTTTCTCCACATCCTCTCCAGCATTTGGTATCATTTGTTCTCTTGATCCTAGCCAGTCTGATTGGGGAAAGGTGATGCCTTAGGATGGTTTTAATTTGCATTTCCCTAATTCCAAACGCTGTTGAACACTTTTTGAGATGTTTCTTAGCCATCTTTATTTATTCCTCTGAGAACTCTCTGTGTAGATATTTAGCCAAACTTTTCATTGGGTCATTTGGTTTCTTAATTCTTTGTCTTTTGAGGTTTTTGTGTATTCTCAATGTTAAACCTCTGTCAGATGTGTCACTGGTGAAGATTTTTTTTCCCATTCTATGGGTTTTCTCTTCACTTTTTTATTATTTCTTTTGCTGTACAGAAGCTTTTTAGTATAATGAGGTTCCATTTATTGATTGCTGATCTTAATTCCTGAGCTACTTCTGTCCAATTTAGAAAATCCTTTCCTACACCTATATCCTGAAAGTTATTGCCAATATTTTCTTCTAATAGTATCAAGGTTTCCAGTTGCACATTGAGGTCTTAGATACATTTGGGGTTGACTTTTGTGCAAGGTGAAAAATAAGGATCAAGTTTCATTCTTCTACAGGTGGAGATCCAGTTCTGCCAGCACCATTTATTGAAGATGCTGTCTTTCCTCCATTGTATGTTCTTGGCCCCTTTGTCAAATATCAGGTGGCTGAAATTGTGTGTAATCAGTTTTGGATCTTCAATGATGTCCATTGATCTATGTGTCTGTTTCTGTGCCATTACCATGCTGTGTCTTCCTCAATCTCTTTCTTTAATGATTTAAAATTTTCATTGTAGAGATCTTTGATGTCTTTGGTCAGATTTATTCCAAGATATTTTAATATTTTTTGCAGCAATTGTGAATGGGAGTATTTCTTTAGTTGCTCATTATTGGTATGTAGAAAGGCTACTGATTTTTGTAGACTGATTTTATAACCTGCCACAATACTGAAAGTGTTGATCAGTTCTAGGAGTTTTCTGGTGGAACTTTTGGGATCTCTTAGGTATAGTATCATATCATCTGGAAAAAGTGATAATTTGATCTTTTATTTTCCAATTAGTACTCCTTTAATTTCCTTCTGTCTTATTGCTCTAGCAAGAGTTTCAAGCACTGTGTTGAAAAGGAGTGGAGATAGTGGACATCCTTGTCTGGTTCCTGATCTCAATGGGAATGCTTCTAGTTTTTCTCCATTCAGAATGATTTTGGCTGTGGGTTTTTTATATATGGCTTTAATTATATTGAGATTTGTTCCCTCCAGTCCAATTCTCTCTAGGACTTTGAACATAAATTTTGTCAAAAGCCTTTTCTATATCTATTGAGATGACAATGTGTTTTTTGTCTTTGAGTCCATTTATATGATTAATGACGTTTATTGAATTGAGTATATTGAACCATCCCTGAATCTCTGGGATAAAGCCTACTTGATCATGATGAATGATCTTCTGGATGTGTGTCTGTATGTGGTTTGAAAGTATTTCGTTGAGAATTTTTGCATCTATATTCATTAAGGATACGGGTCTATAGTTTTCTTTTTTGGTTGTTTCTTTACCCGGTTTGGGTATTACTTCTTTCTTGGTTGTGTCTTTACCTTGTTTGGGTATTAGAGTGATGCTGGCATCATGGAAGGAATTTCAGAATTTTCCCTCTGTTTCTATCATTTTGAATAATTTAAGTACTATTGTTTGTAGGTCTTCTTTAAATATCTGGTGTAATTCGCTGTAAATCCATCTGGGCCTGGCCTTTTTCAGTTGGGAGGCTTTGCATTACTGTTTCAATTTCCTTACATGGTATGGGTCTGTTAGAACTATTGATCTCTTTGTTTCACTTAGGTGTCTGTCCATTTCTTTTAGACTTTCAGATTTAGTAGTGTATAGGTTTTTAAAATATTCCCTCACAATGGTCTGGATCTTTTGGGTATCTCTTGTGATGTTTCCCCTTTCATCTCTGATATTGTTGGTTTGGATTTGCTCTTTCTTTCACATAACTGGGCTAAGGGTCTGTCTATCTTGTTTAGCTTTTCAGAGAACCAGCTCTTAAATTCATTGATATTTTGTATTGATTTCTTTGTTTCTATTTCATTGATTTCTGCTCTCATTTTTGTTATTTCTTCTCTTCTGCTGTGTTTGGGTTTCATTTGTTCTTGCCTTTCCAGTGCCTTGAGTTGCAGTGTTAGGTCATTTATTTGGGCTTTTTCTAATTTTTTAATGTAGGCACTTAGAGCTATAAACTTCCCTCTTAGGACTGCTTTTAATGTGTCCCAGAGGTTGTGTTGTATTGTATTGTCCTTTTTGTGAAATTCAGGAATTCTTTTATTTCTATCATAATTTCTCCTTTGACCCACTCATTATTTAGGAAGGTGTTGTTCAATCGCCTTGAGTTACTGTAGGTACTAAGGCTTCTTCCAGTATTGATTTTGAGCTTTATTGCTTTGTGGTCTGATAGAATGCATGGAATTATTTCAATATTTTTGTATTTGTTGAGGTTTGTTTTGAGGCCCAGTGTGTGGTCAATTTTTTAAAAAGTTCTATGAAGTGCTGAGTAGAAAGTGAATTCTTTGGTGTTTGTTTGGAATAACTGAAAGATGTCTGTTAGGTCCATTTGATGTATGGTATCATTTAATTCAGACATCTCTCTGTTTATTCTTTCTCCTGTTGACCTGTCTAATGGAGACAGGGGAATATTGAAGTGCCCTACTATTACAAAGTTGCAGTTAATCTGTATCTTAAAGTCCTATAGTGTTGTTTTTATGAATTTGGGTGCGCCAGAATTTGGTGCATATATGTTAAGGATTGTAATATTTGCTTGGTTAACTGTTCCTTTGATCAGAATGAAGTGATCCTCCTTATGTTTTCTGATTAGTTTTACTTTGAAGTCTATTTTGTCAGATATTAGAATTGCAAGCCCTGCTTGTTTCTTAGTGCCATTTGCTTGGATTATTCTTTTCCATCCTTTTAACTTAAGGTAATGCCTGTCCTTGAAGCTGAGAAGGGTTTCTTGCAGAGAGCAGAGAGATGCGTTTTGTTTCTTTTTCTTTTCCTTCCTTCCTTCCTTCCTTCCTTCCTTCCTTCCTTCCTTCCTTCCTTTCTTTCTTTCTTTCTTTCTTTCTTTCT
>NW_008360315.1:3324883-3464809 GCF_000622305.1 Nannospalax galili | reverse complement strand
TTTTTTTTTGGTCTTTTTGAGACAGGGTCTCCCTGTAGCTCCAGCTGTCCTGGAACTCACTATGTAGACCAGGCTGGCTTTGAACTAGCCTGCCTCTGCCTCCTGAGTGCTGGGATTAAAGGCGTGCACCACCGTGCCCGGCAATGGATTTTGTTTGTTATAGTGATTAGGCTAAAATGAAGTCATTTGGGTGGACCTTAATTCAACAGGCCTGGTATCCTTACAGGAAAAGATGACTAAAACACAGACACATAGCTGAGCATGGTGGGGCACACCTTTGATCCCAGCACTTGGGAGGCAGAGGCAGGTGGATCTATGTATTCTTTCATGGAAGATTTTTCTTTCCCCTTCAACTATAATAGACATTTTTGCTGCATATAGTATTCTGGGCTGGCATCTTTTGTCATGTAGAACTGGAAATATCTTAGTCCAGACTCTTCTGGATTTCATAGTTTGCTTTGATAAGTCAGCTGTAATTCTGATGGGTATTCCTTTGTATGTAACCTGTTTTATTTTGCTGCTTTCAGTATTCTCTCTTTGTTCTGTATATTTATTTTACTCTGATATGTTGTGGGGAGTTTCTTTTCTGATCCTCTCTATTTGGTGTTCTATGTGCTTCCTGTATTTGTATGGGGATGTCTTTCCTTAATTTTAGGAAATTCTCTTCTACAATCCTGCTTAAGATCTGGTCAACACCATTAACCTGAAATTCTTCTCCTTCCTCTATTACTATGATTTGTAGACTTGGTGTTTTCATGGTGTCCCACATCTGTTGCATAGTCCATTCCTGTGTTTTTTAAATTTTCCATAATCTTTTCTTGAGTGTTCCAGTTCTTCAACTTTATCCTCCAGTGTTGATATTCTGTTTTCTCTTTTGTTCATTCTAGAGGTGAGGCTTTCCCCTGTTCTTTCAAGTTGGTTTATTGAGTTTTGCATTTCCTTCTTCATTTCCACCTGAGTTTTCTTCAATGTTTCTATCTTTTTTGTGAATTCATTCAGAAGTTCAACCCTTTCTTCTTTTAGCTCTTTGATTTCTTTGTTCCTGTGTTCTTTAAATTCATTGAATTCCTTGATCATATTTATGATTGTTCTTTTAAATTCAGTGTCCTGGGCTATCTCTAGGGGGTTCTCCTTGTAGAACTCTTCTACAGGATTGGTGGAGTTTGGTGGGGACATAGTTTTTGGCTTTCCATTTTATTATTCTTTCATTGTCGTTTTGGCATGTGAATTTCTTTTGTGTTTATGATTGTGATATGAGGATTAAGTTGAAGTATGCTTCTGTTTGTATAATCCTGGTGCCTAGATCCTTTCTTTATTGGTTATGTAAAGCTGGTTGGTACAAGGTTCAGGTTCTCTCAAGTTTGTTTTAGAATGAACTGATGGCTTCAGATCAGCTATTTGGGGTACCCACAGAAGCCAAATTCAGGTTCCAATCAGGTACACTAAGGCTTCCTTCACCAGGTGGAGGCAGGATCCAGGCTCTCGCAGGCAGTCCCCTGTGTTGTCAACCCTATGCCTGTGAGATGCCAGAGGGGGGCCAGAACTCAGCACTCTCTGTTGGTCTGCTGAGATCCCAGCCACTACACCGATAGACATCTAAACCCACCCTCTCAGGCTGTCTGCTGGGATCTCAGCCTTAGCTTACCAAATCTGCCCCAGGGCCTTGGGATTGGCCTCACAAAATCCCAGGTTGGGGGGATGGTATGACACAATTAGGGGAACCTCACCACCACACCACGTGGAGGCAGGATCCAGGTGCTGTCAGGCCGTCCCCTAGGTTCTCAGGCCCTTTGGCAGTTGGTGGCCAGAGTGAGGCCAGAACCCAGCACTCTCTGACAGTCTGCTGAGCTCTGAGCTGGAGATCCCAACCCCCCACTCAGGCTTTTTTTTTTTTTCTCATTTAGCATGATGTTCACTATAGTTTGTGTATATATCCTTTATTTTGTTGAGCTATGCTCCTTCTGTCCCTCACTTCTCCATACCATTACCATGAAGGGATGAATTTTGTCAAGGGTCTTTTCTGTGTCTATTGAGATAATTATGTGAGTTGTCTTTGAGCTCACTTATGTGATATATTACATTTATTGATTTGTATGTGTTGAACCGTTTCTGAATCTCTGGAATGAAGGCAACTTAATCATGATGAATTATTTTATAATTGATCTTGAATGTATTCTGCCTGTATTATATAGAGAATTTTACATCTGTTATCATCAGGAGATTGGTCTGTAATTTTCATTTTTGCTTGTGTCTTTATCTAGATGGTCTTGATAAGGAAATAATAAGATCTGAATCCTGATCCATGAGGGGAAACCCATACCTGGCACAGCAAACCTAGTTAACACATATGCCTAGGGAAACAGTAGACCCCTGTGGAGAACTTATTATTGTTTAATCTAAATTGGCATAGCATTAAACTGCATTCTAAGTCTCTATATTGGCATCAATTGTCAAAAGCTACAGTTATCCTTAATCAGAGAAACCTCTCTTTCCAGTGAAGAATTATGAAATCAGAGACCTATGTTTGCACATGATACTGGGAATAAGTGAGGGTTTTGGGATCAGTCCTAAACCAAATCTATCGCCTCCATTCCCCCCCCCCCCCCCCAAGACTTAGAGAACCCTGCTGAAGAGGAAGTCGTGGGTATGTAAGAACCTAAAGATAAGATGAAGGAATGTAAAATGTTATGCTCTAGTCTCAGAAATAGTAATTGTAATCATGAACTCACAACTGTGGTTACCTGCACAGGACCCAACCCACACACAACACTGGCCCTGTTAACAATTAGTCATGGAAAGGGGAAGGGCTTACAGGGCCCAGGAACCTACCCTTTACTATTGGCTATTGATAGATTCTGAGAGCAGAAAAAACATTTCCTTTAGTTTCCACTGCTGAGCCCACCAAGGTCCAACCAATAGTATGAAATGCGTAGTCACACAGATGGCCGTCGTCAAACTTGTAATTAAACAAAATGAGCAGACATGAATTTGAGAGAGAAACTTGTAGTGAAAAGGGTGTTTGACAGGTGTAGAAGGTAGATAAGACTGTCAATATGAATTATGTACATGTGTGAAATTGTCAAAACCCAAATTCAATTAATAAAAATATTTGTTGACTGCTTATTAAATATTATTAAACAAGTAAACTTGAAATCAATATAAAAAACAATAATCAAATGATCCCATTCCACAACAGATTCAGACTCTGGTGGGGGAGCTGCACACATCTTACAGGAATTACCACTCTCAGAACAGGCAACTGAGCCTGGGAGGAGAGTGGGCCTTTTTTGTGCTGGCAGAGACTCCAGGAAGTCATCTGAAAGTCCAAACACCAGGCAAGAGTTTCCCAAAATATTTATAGGCAACCCAGCATCATTCCAGATCCATTCTGTGATTGGTGAGTTTGAATTTCTACCTATATGACTGTGGACTGGGCCCAGGAATCAAAGGGGTCTCTAGCCTAGATGACATCAGAGACTGAACTGGAGTTTCAATTATGAAGCAGGTTACCGAAGCAGAAGCAAATGTTCCTTAGGCAAACAAGGGGCTGTTTCTTAAGATAAGGTTTTTATGGTTTTGTTTCTCAACAATGCAATGGTTGTTTCTCCACCTGTGGGCAGATGCACAAGGGAAGAAATGGGAGGGGAAAACAGGCAAGGGGAAGAGCTGGGACAAAGTCAGGAAAGGCACAGGAGGAATGGCTTCTTTCAGAAGAATGGTGGGAAAGCAACAAAAAGACCCTGGAGCTGTCATCAAAGCATGATATAAAGTTTTGGGTGGTTAATAAAGCATGCATTAGCATTAAACAAAACTGAATTGCCCCCATTAGGACCATTATAATATGTATGAATAATATGGCCAATTCAACCCTCTGTGCTCAGTTCTTGTCATTGGGAGCTGTCTCTGACAGACATACAATTAAAAAAACAGCAAGGTAAGCAGAAGCAGTTCCCAGTGAAAGAGGGCAACTACATGGCTACTCGCAGGTGTCCCTCTTAGTAATGATCAAGCTTCTGTGGAGTGTTGACTAGTCAGCCCCCAGGTTTGTGACTGAAGCAGGGCTTTAGGGTCCTCAAGTGCTGTCTATAAGTCCTTTAGCTTCAGCTATGCATAATATTGACCATCTTCTACTGTGGTCAAAGCAGGATGGAGGCCACAAAATGATTTTGAGGGAATTCCCAGGGACTTCAGTAGCCAATGCCTGGCCAGTCATTCAGGTGAGTCAGAAACCCTTACTCAGGAATTGTAGATCCAGAAGCCAATCTCTGCAAGTTGGGGGTCTATGGGAGTGGTTAAAAGCATAGGGCAGGGTCCCTTCCAGGTGAGTTTAAGGGGTGCCTTTTGTCAATTTTTTTACCCATACCAGAAGTTTCCTGGTTTGTGCAGATGTACTTGATTACTTACAGGTAAGGGAACTCTGTCTAGCATCCAGTGATGTAACTGGGTTATAGTAGTGGCTAGGAGTTGCAACTAAACATGTATTTCTAAGTTTCCTGTTTCCTTAATAGCTTTGAGGACTCTTACAATGGGATGGAGTTTACTGAACAGTGTGAGACCTTAATTCCTGTGTGGGTGAGTAGCTCATCCACACAAGGCAGTACTGATGTCCAGGGCAATTGGGTCTCCTGACAAAGTTTACTTAGAACCTATTTTAGGGTCTGGTTTATGCAATCAACTTTCCCTGAACTCTAAGGTCAGTAAGATGTATGTAGATTCCAATTAATTTGTAGAACTAATGACAGTCCTTGTGTGATTTCAGCCACAAGGCAAGTCCATTATCTGCCCCGATAGTTGTAAACATTCCATACCTGGGTATGATTTCAGTCAGTAACACCCTTATTACTTCCCCTGCCTATTCAGTCCTAATGGAATATGTCTCCACCCAGCTGGAGTAAGTTCACACAGTAACCAGGCCGTAATTCTGTTCTCTGATAGACAGTAATTCAGTAAGATGTGTATACAGATCTCAAAATGGACCTCGCCCAGGTCTTTGCATTTCCTGTGTGTAGAAAGTGTGCCTTGTTGGGACACTGGTAGCTTCTATTATTGAAGTTGTCTTCCCTATCAGGGAACTTACAAATATCACAACAACTGAATATTCAGCACCACTGTCTCCCATAAATTTCATTAAATGGCCCCCAATTATTATTTTGACCATGGTTTCATGGAGGCATATTGAGCCTGATCTCTCTGTCAGAGTCAATCCTGGACAGCCCTATGAAGATAGTTGTAGGGGCTTCAGCCTGACACTAAGCATGATTCTGTTTTGGTCTCTGGTCTCCTCCCCCTTTCCTAGGTATTCTTATTGGGTCATTCATTATTCCAGTGTCTATTTTCCTTGGAATAGGCACACTGATCCTTTTGCTGCAGAGTAGAAGATTTAGGCCCAGTTCTTGTCTGGTCCCATCTGGGCCTGTGGGTAAGGCTGGTGAGCAAGAAAGAAGCAAAAGTTTATTCATCTGTCTATTCCCTTCTAGTGGCCTGTTTTGGACTCAGGGGAATATTTCATTGGAAACTCAAAGTGGCTGGGTACAATTCACCCATGGGTATCCCTCCAGCTTTTGTAAATTTCTTCTCCTTGTGCATGACCTACAAAGGTAGCAGTCACCATTCCTTGGTTTCTGTTGGTTTCTGGAGGTCTTGGCGTAAAAGGAAGTGTTATAAGTCAAGGCTTCACATAACCACTTATAAAAATCAAGGCCAGCCTCATCTACATAGTGAGTTCCAGGACAGCTGGGGCTATAGGGAGACCCTGTCTCAAAAAGACAAAAAAACAAAAAACAAAAAAAAAAAAAAACAGGTGGATTCTTATCTAGTTGTTGGAGATTTTTATTTTTATTGGACATGTTGATGCTTCTTAACACTCCTTTCAGTCATTCTAGAGGGTCTATCGATACCTTCCTAGGCAGACACTATCACCCTCTCAATGCAGGCAGTTCCTCTGGGAGGGCATTTCTCAAAGTCTTTTTATTTAACTTTGCAGGCTGGACCTGAGCCATTAGCCATTTCTGAGCCTCAGTTGTCACCCTTAGCCTTTCTTCAGTGTTGAGAAGGGTTAAAAGTGGCTGGCAACAGTCATCCCAGATATGAAAGTGAGTTTCCACCAGGTTTAACATATCCTGTGGTTTCCCGGCATAAGAAGGGTGTAGTATTTCTAATTAAGCAGGTCTGTGGTGGAGAAAGCCTGGTTGTTGAAGATGGGCTGTTCTCCCTTTATACTTCCATCCTGTGCCACATGCTGGAGAACACTGGTCTCTCAGAGGGCAATCTAAATGACAGCGTTTGAGCTGAACTGAGACCGTCACACCTGTTCAGGTTCCTCAGGTCTCAGAAGAGACAAGGATGTTGGAGGACTTTCTGGCAGAGAGAAGACATGTGTCCTGGGTGGAGGGGTATAACTTTCAGGACTCTGGGGAGATATTGGCTCTCTGGAAAAGGAGGGGGTTCTGCCCTGGGCTGGGAGTCATAAGGAAGTGATGGCATGAAGGGATCATTAAGTAAGTGATGGCATCAAGGGTTCATGTTGATCCACTTGGTGTATTGACAGAGTTCTGGTGAGGCCCATGTTTCTCAGCTGGGATTGAGTCTTCGCCAGGAGGTTTTTGCACTGTCCCTACCTGCCAACACAAAACTGTCTCCAAGGGTGCTGAATCAAAACCATGTGCAGCCAAGAATCTATATATGGAAACTGGTCTGTGTAGTTCCCCAGTCACCACTGATTCACTTCCTCTACCATAGCCATAAAAAGGGTTCCCTTGGGTGGTCATCCTACTTTAAAAGTTGGCCATTCCAAGTCACAGGGGCTTGTCCACCTTTTTTGAAATGTCTTGCCACCATAATCTCCACAATATCTTT
Organism: Nannospalax galili; assembly: GCF_000622305.1. NCBI lineage: Eukaryota > Metazoa > Chordata > Mammalia > Rodentia > Spalacidae > Nannospalax > Nannospalax galili. Next base: position 3,457,954 of record NW_008360315.1, on the reverse strand, counting down.
TTGTAAGGTTTTTCATCATGCAATCTAATATAATGGGGTAGCACCCTACTACACTGTGTTAGTGTAACAAAAGAAAAGTACACCTTCGGAAGAAGTACTATGGTTGGACAGAAATCACTTGTCCACCTGACCATTCTCCTCACAGAGATATCAGGTGCCTTGGCATTTGGTGGAACTATAAATACAACAGTGTCAGGACTCTTCCAAAGGTGACTACATTAAAATGTATGAGAATTACCACAGAACTGCAGGTTGGGGCCCAATCAGGCTCCATAGTCTAAATGATCGAGGAACCACACACACATTCACTCCAGATGCATTATCTATCATCCCAAATTCCAGACAGAAACCTCCCTGTGAGGTCCTAGCTGTCCAAACTGGGGTAATTTTGAAAATTCTTAGGAGCTGATTAGGTTTCTCTTCCAACAAGTTTGATGGGTCTGTATCACTGGTGCCCCAGGTGTTTTGTTTCCTCAAGTCCCAAATTGTTAGTCCACATCCCACCTCAGGTCTGCCAGAAGGAGTGTGGTCTGAAGTTTTGGGCTATGACTCATGAAGTCCTGGGTCTCAGACAGTTAGACAGGTGGCAGCTTCTAGTCATCCTTCAACCATGTCTGCCTCACATGAGGTTTATATCCTGTCATGGCTAAAAAAATCAGCCAGGTTTGAAGGTACTGCATCAGAGATAGACTAGAAAAATAGGAAGGCCTTTTTCAGTGCGGGCAGAGACTCGGGGGAGCAATTTCCAAATCTTGAGTTCAGGCTACAGTTTCTTACAGTGTATGTGGGCAGCCCAGTGCCATTTGAAACCCATTCTGTCATTGGTGGGTATGAATTTCTTTCATCCTGACTGAGGGCCAGGCACAGGTGTTACAGGCATCTCTAGCTTTCTGACAAGAGACCCTGAACTGGAGTTTCAAACAAGAAACATGTTTACAGAAGAAGAAACAAAGGTTAAGCAAGCAGTCAATTCCTTAAGCAAGCAAGGAGCTTTTTGTTAAGATAAGATTTTCATGGTTTTGTTTCTCAACCACCTCTGGGTTTTTCCATCTCACATACATTAACAGTTGAATTCAGTTGTGGAAAAAGAAATTATGTGATTTCTTCTTCCTGAAGTAAAAAAAACACTCAAACGTGACTTCAGTGAAAATCCCAGAAGTAGTTGTGGCCTCAAACAATGCCAACAAACCTATTGGCTTTCTCACACAGCAGCTTCAGTAGAATTTCCAACATAAAGGTAAAGCAACATCCCAGCAAGTACAGTTACCTTCACAACCTTAACCAAAGGCCACAGGCTACAAATCTCACCTCCTCTCATAGGTATTCTTTCGATTCAAATCATCTATAAGAAAAAGGAATTTCTTTACCCTCGAAGACTCATTTCCTTGAATTCCATTGGCTTTGATTTCCTTACAAACACAACTCTGTACAAATCTCCTGGGGAAGGAGCCTAAGTGAGACGTCATAACTCTAAACTCCAGTGCAATAGTGAGGACAACATAACAAATCTTTGATTTGTAAATGGGAAAGTGACTCCTTCCTCAGAGGAAAGGAGCTTTGTTTCACCAATTGCAGGACCGTGGATATCAACTGTAATAGAATTATACTAGATCTCTGCAGAGGACAATAGGACTTTTCTTTTAATTGAAAAGAAAGATGAAGCAATTTTTAAGTCACCCAGAAAGAAAGATGGATCTGTTCAACTAAAATAGCACTTCTTCTAAGAAGTCCTTGACTTCCTTGTACTTGACATACTTCACTCTGTTCTCTGTTTCATTCTCTATGTATTATTGCACTTGTTGATGTTATTTGTCCACTTGATAAAATCTAGAATTTCCTAGACCTTGGCCTCTGTTTGCCTGTGTGGAATTATCTTAATTCTTTAAACTATGATAAAAAGCCCCATGTGCTCTGATTTGCTCCATTCCCTGAGAGGAGATCCTGGAGTCTGTAAAATGGAAACAGCAAGCAGAGAGATGCTTGCTCCTATTCATTCTTCTGTCTCCTGTTTATGGATGCTTGTGAATAGCTGCCTTAAACCCTTGTTGCTTGAATTCTTTGCTGTGATGGATTGTATCCTGAACAACAGTTAAGATGAACCCATCCACCCTTAAGCTGTTTAGCCAGAGTATTTTATCAGAGCAATTATAAAAGAAACTAAGGCAGAAATTACTCCCAAGAGTGGGGTTATTGCTATGATAAATAGGATTATGTGATTCTTAGACAATTACAGTTATTTGTGAGAAAATGTGGAAAAATTTAAAACTTTGGGATAGAAAAGTTTATGAATACTCTAATGGGAGATTAACGGACCACTCTGTTGTGAATGTGTAACAAAAATGCACAGAAAGATACAGACAGTGGATTCTTGGTCCATTCGGTTTCATAGGAGAACAAGGACTTTATCAAGGATTGGGTTAGGGGTCATCCCTGTGATACTGTAGCCAAGAAACTAACTTTATTCTTCCCTATCCTGAGGACCTGAGTTCAGCTGAATTTAAAGATGATTGCCTAATTTTTTTTCATACAGGAAATTTCAAGACGGTATATCATTAAAGCTGATGCTGGTAAGCAGCTGTAATTGGTAAAGAGCTCAGCAACATCGACGAGAACCTTCTAGTGTCTCATTGGGACAATAGGAAAGTTATCCTAAGGGAAAATTCTTACCCACTGAAAGCCCCATCATTTGAAGATCTAAATTAATTTTAAGGAAAAAAGCTTAGCCTAAAGGGGTTCCTCTGCTTCTTGAGAGCAGCTGTCTGGGAAAGTGTTTCCCCAGTGTCGGTTAACAGGAGATGAATTAGCTCTGGCCCAAGGGTTCAAGCACCAACAAGATCTGGCAGCATAGATTGGCAGCATTATCCATGTGATATTGATTTTCAAGATTTTTAAGGCATGAAAAATCCAAGATTGATATGGTAATAGGTAGGAGATGTTGCAAAGCAATGTATTACAGAGTTGTTGCTCTTTCAAAGAGGCCTTAAGAGGCCACTGTAGGGAGCTCTGAAGATGAAATCTATGTTGCACCAGAGTCTTTAAGATATTGGAGATGCCAGGATAGCAACAGGAAAAGAAATAATTAGCCAGCATCCTAAAAGTTTATTTACCTCTTATATTCTTGCTATATCATTTTATAGGGGCTTGAGGGGAGGTTGTCCTATGAACTCTGTATACTTTGGCAAGGTAGATGGTTACATATTGCCTTGGCTAGAGATGAGGCAGGTTAAATTCCAATTTGAAAACATATTTTATTGTTTACATCATATGTAGTTTATATAGTTTAGTTTTTTTAATTTGTAATTCTTCCCTAGATCTCCACCTTACATAAATAGACATGAATGTGAATGTCTATGTTTTAGTTACTTCCTTTGGAGCAAACAGTGGAATTCAAGTGTCAGATTAAAGGAAGAGGTTGTACAAACACATGAGGTGAAGTTAAACAGAACAGAGTATAATTTTAAAGACTTGAGAAAACCCAAAAAGTCTCTGGGAGAGCCAGAAATCAGTTTGAATGTCTAAATTTCCACAAATACCATCCTACCAAGTCCCCATCACCCCAGTAACCTCTTTTTATATGCCAGAAAATGCATTCTGAATTTTATATGCTGCCTGACATTGCCAAAATATCATAGTGGTCTGACTGCTGGAGCTTAGCTTCGGGGGGCTATATAAGCAAGATTTTGGCTTCTAACTTGCAAAGAGGACTTGTAGACAAGTCCATCAAAGTTTATAAAATGAACTACAAAACATGGCAACTATTTTCCAGAGTTAGTGTAAGGATACAAAATACTCATAGAATATATTCAGTGATGCTGTAAATTTTTTCAGTCATTTTTGAGATCCAGTAATAACTGGAGAAATAACAGAAGTAACAACTGTAGAAAAATCATGACTCTAATAAACAGACAACAAAGTGTGATGTATTTTCTAACCCAGAGTTTCCGAATCTAAAAAGGAAACATTATCATAACTGTACATGTAATCATGTCAAATATGACTATATTAAATATGTAAAATAGCAAAAGTAGTATTTAAGAAGCAGAATTTTAACAGCATCAAGATATTAGGTAATATTTCTTGGATTATAGTAAGATAGGAGGCAAACTTACAAGAATTTGAAAGAACTGATTGGTAAAATTTCAAACACTTGGAAAAAAAACCTATCAATTAGACCTAAGCTTGACTGGATATCTTATAGAAATTCTAAGTAACATTGACTTATTTTCACTAGTACAGTACACAAAATAGTATGTCTCTTAAGGGAGTTCCACAATTGATCAGAAATCAAACTTCTGTTAGCTCTTTATTCACCAAAGTGGACTGACCTATATCCTATCCAATTTGAATGCTGTAGTTAGAGACATAATAGTCAAACAAACAAACAAACAACAACAAAAAATAAGGAACAGTAACTGGAGGTTACTGATGCTCAGTGGTTATTAGTGCTTGCTGCTCTTCCAGAGTTTTTCAGTTTGGTCCCAAGCACCCAGGTTGGGTGTCTCAGAGTGGCCTCTACTGTCCTCCAATGGCATTAATGCACAAGTAGCATACACACATACACACACACACACACACACACACACACACACACTACAAATTAAAATAATTCCAGTTCCAGGGCATCTGGCACCTTCTTCTGCTCTCCCCCGTCACTGCACTCGTATATATACAAACCACATACACATACACACAATTTTAAAGAGTGGTGGCATATGCCTTTAATCCCAGCACTCAGGAGGCAGAGGCAGGGAGGCAGAGGCAGGAAGTTAGTGAGTGACCAAAAATTCAGCCTGGTCTACATATTGAGTTCCAGGCCAGCTGGGGCTGCAGAGAGATCCTTTCTCAAAAAGACCAAAAAAAGTTCCTTTGAAAATGAAAGAAAATGAAGAAACAGTCAAAGAAATATTTTAATACCCCTGGAAAAAAATCCAAACAAATGAAGTCCACCAACAATGACCAAAGCTTTCCTGAAAATCACACATGGAACCTAATTATTTTCACTGGGCAAAGCTTACATGTGGTCCCGTAACCTGCCACAGGGACAGCTGAAGAATATATTTTAGTTTTAACAAATAAAATAGCTTCATAAGGAATATGGAATGGATCCTTGTACTTTATGTTTATGCCCAATTATACTTCAAGTATCATATGTTTGAGTGTTTTTAATGCTTATAAACTACCACCATTTAAAAAGTAAGCCAAACCTTAACTCCTGTAGCTTAATTTTTAAGCAACATTGCATCATATCAAGACCTATCTGTATATGTATATCCTAGCAATCAGTTAACAGATGGACATCTGCACCCAAGACATATGAAGTACAAAGACTGATAAGAGAATAATTAAATCAAAACTTTCAGTTCTAAATGTCAAACACACTAGCTGTTAGTTAATGGCATTGGCCCATCAGGAATTATCTGTACTGGAGATTGTCCCTTAAGGGGCAACCAAAACTATTGTTGAGTATGACCCTTGTTATCTTCTGTCTGGGAGAAAATATTTTATTTATTCTCCGTGTCTTCTTTCTTTCTGATTCCTTGCCTATTATCCTCCATGTCCATATCTAAAGCCTAAAAATTCTTACCGTTTTCCTTTTCTTCTTATGTTTCCAGTTCTTTCAAATATTGTTTACAACCTTGAGATCATCTGACATGGCACACTACTAAGGAAGGTTGGTTCTCACTTTTGGTACAGATCTATAATCAGACTTTAAGAAAGGCATGCAGGTACAGTCTTTGATTTTGCAAATGATGATGCCATATTGCAGTTTGCAATGACTGTTCTTCATAGACTAGAAGGTTCCACTGTTTCATATCTGTGTGGTTCCTTATCATAAGAATCACAGTCAAATTGGATTTCTTTACAAAGTCAGTAAACCTGAGAACTTATGAAATATCTAGAGATAAGTACAATTTATGTCAAAAGAAAAGATCTATTGGTATGCTGATGTCTCACTTCTCTAGGTTTGCTTTTATTACCTGTGCTTTTAAAGTTATATCCAAGAAGCCATTGCCATGACCTATGTCAAGAAGTTCCCATATGTTCAATTTTACGAATTTCAGAATTGCAGCACTTTAAATAACATTTGTATTTTTTATTCATTTTGAGTTGATTTTTCTGCAAGATTTGAGGTAGGGGCTTAATTTAATTTAATTCACTTTTTCATAAGGGGCTATCCAGTTTTGCCAGTATCATTTGCTGAGGAAACTGTCCTTTCCCAATTGTGTATTATTTTTATAGATAAGTTTACAATATATAAATTAACTTGTTTGTGAACTCTTTATTCTGTCCCAATGATTTCTTTTGCACAACAAAAGAAACAAATAGCAGGATGAAAAGACAGCTTATGAAATTTGTGAACAACAAATATTTAATCAGTTAATATCTAAAATGCTTATGAAAGTTCTATGATGCAATTTTGAAAAAATTCCTAATAGCCCAATTAAGAATTACAAAGAAAAAATGGCAAAGGTCTTGAACATGTGTCTTCAAAGATGACATAGAGATTTTAAAAACAGTTTTATGAAAAGATATTTGACATTAGTAATTATAAAAAGTGTGGAAATAAACCATCATTTCATTATATGAAAGATAATTAGGATGGTAATTGCAAAATAAGAAAAGAAATGTTGGGTAGGATATGAATTAATTTAAATACTTGTGCACTGATGGCAGGCAAGTGAAATGGTTCCAGTCATAGGGAGAAGCATGGACGGTTGTTAAGACATTAGACATGGACTTATCACATGGTCCATCAATCCAATGTTTAGATGCAAATTCAAAATGACCAATATCAAGATCCTAAAGAGGTATCTGCAACATCATGCTATAGCAACATTATTCACAGTAGCTAAGATGTCAAAAGAAGCCAGCATCCATTGAGAAATGAGTGTATAAAGGAAATGTGTGATAAATACAATGGAACAGCGTTCAGCCTTACAGAAGGAGAAAACACTGCAACTAAAAGAGAGTGGAGAAATCTGAAGATGCTGAGAATATGGCAACTGCTTCCAGAGACTAGGAAAAAGGGAATATAAAACCATTCCATAGGTACCAATAAAGAGAGAAAAACATGTCCATGATAGTAAATATATGTGTTTGAACTGTACATAATTTATAATGAACTTAACATTTACCTCAGAAAATTGTGTAAATAATATAAAATTAATAAAGGAAACTATTTCAAATAAGAAACACACAGCCATATTAATTTACAAAGATAAGAATTAATAAAAAAATAAAATTTTAGGTTAAAAGGACTATTGGAAAAAGTCATAGAGAAAAATGTATATTTCCTAAAATTTGACCTTTGACTGAGTAAATAAATGCAAACCATGAAGGAAAGATTTTAGCAACACAAATTCTTAGCCAAATACATTGTAAATTTAAACAAAACGTTGTAAACCATAAAAGGTGATAGAGTCATATAATGGAATTTAATTATTTACTTATTTTTGTAGGTCTGGGCCTTGTGCATGTTAGACAAGGAGTTTGACAGTGATCTACATTTCTGTCCCATGTATGACTGAATTTCTATGTGGAATCAAAACTGGGGAGTAGCTAGGTGTTTCCCAGAACATGTGACAAGGAAAAAATGAACAAGGGATATTCACGTAGCATGTTGGTCATAGTTCACAGGGTTTGGACATCTCAATTTGTGAGAATATATTGCAAGTGTTTTCTCTTCAAATATTTTTCACTGTTAAATATTTGAGTTGAAGTAGGTATTAATTACCATGATTTAATTCTTACATAGTTTATTCATAATTGTGACATAATTTGCATCACATCAGTTTACACAGTTATAAACTGACAGTTTCCAAGGAAAAAGAAATTGTGGCTTCTTTTATTTCTCATTGAAGTATGGTCAGGTTTTGTATTATGTAAAATATAACAGTAGCAGATATGCAGTTTTTAAGATAAGGTCTTTTGTAAACCAGGCTGGCCTGGAACAAACTATATAATCATATAGCTGAGGATGACCTTGAACTCTTTTGCCTCTGACTTCTAAGTACTAAGAAGTATGTAGAAGTGTATGTACCACCACATCAAGCATCTAATCATTTTTGTTTCAAATTTTAAGTACAAATGTACCATCCTTCTGCAGTATCAAATAAGTTAATAGCTCAGTTTGTCAGGGTTCCTTACCTGAGTATATACTGGGTAAAAATAGAAATTATCTAAATGTTTTTCTGAATGTGACATTTTATGACATCAACTTGCAATGAATTTTGTTAAAGGACCTTTGAGAATCAAGTATTCACAATCAGTTCTTTCTTTCCTGTTGTCAAATCAAGAGGATATATAAAAGCAAACAACATCCACATATTTTTTCTACTAGTACAAAATGTTCTCTCCCTCCATCTGCATTGAACTTGATAGTAAGCATAAAAGGAAAGAATCGAGAGCTAGAATGCTCTGTATAAGACTGTGCAGGAAGATTGAAAATGATGCAGGCAGAATCGCATGGCAGAAGAGGGAAGACTTTCACCTACTGGACAGTGGATTTCTCATTTCATTCATATTACTAATCTCTCCCTTTTGCTTTCTCTTCTCCTATGTTTGTGTATATGATGTGAAGTGTGCCTATGGATGTTAACATGCATGGGCCATGATTGTGGATGCACATGCAAATGTGTGTGTGTGTGTGTGTGTACGTGTGTGTGTGTGTGTGTGTGTGTGTGTGTGTGTGTGTAAGCCTAAAGACTAATGAAGAGAATCTTCCTGGATCATCTGGATCATTCTTACACTTTATTCTTTTTAGAAAGTCTCTTAGCCAAACTCAGAACTATCCAATAGGTGTGCTACCACTACCCAGTTTGCTCTAGGGATTGCCTGTCTCTGCCTTTCAAGGCTGGAATTATAAGCAAGCTGCCATGCTCAACGGCATTTACATGGGTCCTGGGGATAATTCCCTGATCTTCATGATTACCTGACAAGCACTTTAAAATATTTTATTTATTATTTATTTTTAAAATTTTCTGTGTGTGAGTGTGTTGCCTGCATATATTTAAGTGTACCTGTGTTGTGCAATGCCTACAGAGGTTAAAAGAAGGCATTAGATCCCCTCAAAATGGAGTTACAGTACAGGTGTTAGCTGCCATATGTGTGCTGGGAACCGATCCCAGGTCCTCTGTAAGAGCAGCTAGTGCTCGTAACCACTCAGTCGACTCTCCACCTTCCCTGGAAAGTACTTTAATGATTGAGCCAATTCTCTAGACCTGTTCATCTCTCTGTATCATAGTCAACATATAACTTTTAATGACTGTATAATAGTGAATAACTAACTATATCAAGCTTAAATCAATGATTTACTTATTATACAGTTACATTCTTATAAATCTATTGCATTACTATAATTATATTTTTCATTTCTTAATCTATATTTATATTTATATAGAGAGAAAGAGAGAGATTGATTTAAGAATTTCATGCAATGTGGTTTTAAGCATTTTCAAACCCCCGACCCCCCTGCATTACTGCTTCCAACTACACGTCATCTATTATTATCTTTCTGATCACTTTTTAAAGGCCTATTATTAAACCTCTATTTCCCTTATGCTTCAGAACCTGGTCTTTTATCACAGCTAAAATTGAAAATATTCAGATTTTTTTTCCACCAATATTAATAATTACATGGGTGCAACAGTTTTATCTCGTGAAGATATTGATGCAGTTACATTGACCTAGAATCTCTGACATGAACATCATTGCATGTACAGATCATATTGTCAAACAAAATTTAGCAATTCTTAATGCTGGCTTACGAGATTTGATTTCATTGCTCCAAATGACAGGTTGAGCAATGTCATCAAATTATCATGTGTTTATGTTCTAGAGATAGAATATTTCATCTTTAAACTTTATCTTCCAGAGACCCTGAAACCCAACCTAACCAGAGCATTTAAGAACACTGCTCTTGCAAGGAATGGAGTTTAGTTCTCAGCACCCATGTTGCATGTCTCATAACTATCTGTAATTCCAACTGCAGGGATATAATACCCTCTTCTGACCTCCACTGGCACTGAATGACACAGGTGCACCTATCTACATGCAGCCAATACACTCAGGCACAGAAAATAAAAAATAATAAATATTTTGTTTTTAAAAAGAAGATAAGCTCTCCCTCACCCATCTGTGACCAGCCACTAAGAGTTCCTTGGCTAAAGTTGTCCCATTTCTCCAGTTCTATGCAACTTATCTGACTCAGTAGGCTTTAATATAAAAGACAGAAAACATGATATTCTGTGGGTGGGCTATGGGGGGATACAGTAGGGGAGAAAATCTAAATATGATTAAGATGTATTGTAAAAATTCACAAAAAATCAATAAAAAGTGCATTAACTATAAAACAAAAGACACAAATTATAAAATGGACAGGTATTTTTTTCTGGAGTATTTTGATATTGTATTATTCATATATAGTTACTTTGAAAGGTATTGATAATTCAGAATATAGGTTTAACACTTCAACATTTAAAAATTTTCAATATGGAAATTATGAAAAAATCATCCACTTACACTAAAAAATGTGTTAACTAAAAGAAACAACAATAAAACATTTGGCAAATGTAGACACAGAGCTAAGAGCTATCTAGTAACTACCAGAGCACATTAGGAGCTGATAAGATGGTCCAGTGGGCAGACCCATGCTACCAAACCTAGCAACCCAAGTCTGATCCCTGGAACACATATTGTAGAAAGAGAGAACCCACTGTGGCATGTTGTTCTCTGAGCTCCACATGTATGCTTTGCCCTGTGTGTCTCCTCTCCCCTAAAATAAATGAAAATAAAAATAAAAAATAAATACAAAAATTCAGAAGCACATACATTAGAAAATAAATAATTCAAAATTTTGCTTTGTGTGTTTCTAAGACATTTTATAATTCAGTCATCCAGATCACTGTAAGGATAATTTTTGAAGCAATATAATTGTGCATAAGAATTGTCCTTGACAAAAGGAATGTGATTCATCTTTCAAACATTCTAAATATTCATTGGAAATATTGTGCAGTATGATTATTTTAGGAAATCAACATTAATTAGAAAAATATGTTTATGTGACCAATAAGTCATTTTAAAAGCTGAATTTACAGTTTTTTTCAATTATTTCTTCTTAAATATAGCAATCAGTAATAGATAAGAGATTAGTAGAACTTCTGTGGGAATATCTTTGATTTCCCAGAAGACTCATTGTGACTTTCCAAGTAGAACATTTTACTTGACTCGTCAAAGCTTCAATTGCTTACTGCTGAATATAATGTGGATGAAGGTCCTCTAGACGTTACGTTTTACATGTACTTTCACATTTCAAATCTCTCCTGCATACCATATATGCATATCATAGCAACACGCACAAGACTCCATCAAAGGTTTGAATCCTCCCTATTAAGTCCTATAAAATGAAGCCGCTTTAGAATTTTCAGTATGAGGAGCAGTCTGTTCTGTCTTCATACATTTTCCAATGATTATTCTGCCCTTGCAACTTTATTTCGTAAATCTTTTTCTTAGCCCATCTCAAAATAAACTGGCTTATATCATGACCACCTTATTTAAAAATAGTAGCCAAAGGACTGGAGAGATGACTTAGTGGTTAAGGGCACTGACTGCTCTTGCAGTGAATCTGGGTTTGGTTCCTAGCAACCACCTGGCAGCTAACAACCATCAGTAACTCCAGATACAGGTGATCTGGCTCTCCTGGTCGCTGTGGATATTGCTACATGCATGCAACATACACATAAAATAAAAATAAATAAATACATTTTAAGAATAGTAGCCAAGTTTCACATTGCTTAGAAATATTCATAAATGTTCTGCAGCATTTGAGAAAATAAAAACACTTCTTGGCTCATGAGAGGAAGCCAGTCTGTTTCTCCTCCACTCCTGCTGATACACATCGTCAACCTCTTTTCTTCCCTTCCACTTATTCCCCAAAGCTCTCACTTCTTAGATTTATGACATTGACTCTATTATTATTTTTTAAATATTTTATTTATTATTTTTATTTTATGCGCATGAGTGTATTGCTTGCATGTATGTGAGTGAACCCGTGCCGTGCAATGCCACAGAGGTCAGAAGAGGGCTTTGGATTCCCCTGGAACTGTAGTTAAGGAAAGTTCATAGCCTCCATGTGGATGCTGAGAATTGAACCCAGGTCTTCTGCAAGAGCAGTCAGTGCTCTTAACCGCTGAGCCATCTCTCCAGTCCCAGACTCTATTATTTTTATTCCTCTGTATAGATGGACATTTATTTCTTTAAAGGATATCAAAATATTTATAATCTATCCTTTAATTGTATTCTTAGTGCATAACCATTTAACATTATTGAGGGAGGAATTTTTAATTCACAAGAAAACGATAGAAAGTACAAATGGTATTCACATATTCCTTCCAAACTTTCCTCTTCTGTCATGCTATTCACCTCTTTCATTAGTAGGAAACATTTGTTACAGTTGGTGAGCTAAGATTGAGATACCATGACAGCTGAAGTCCATAGTTGATGTTAGGAATCTCTGTTGGTGTCTCTTCTGTGACTTTGAGGACTGTATGATGACACCTTTAAAATATTGTTCATGGGAGTTCATGCCCCATGTTTTTTCTGCTTCCTTTCCTCTTTCCTCCTTTTTCCTTCCTTCCTTCCTTTTTCTCTCACTCTCTATTTATCTCTGTTTCTCTCTCTTTCTTTATTCCCTCCTTTCTAACTCTGGACAACATTGATCCTTTCATTGTCACCACAGTTCTGTCTCTTCAAAATATCACACAGTCACACTGCGGAGTTTTATTTTATCACTTTATTTAGCAACATGAATTTAATGATCCCTTCATGTTTTGGGGGGTTGATAGTGCCCTTCTTTCTAACATTTATTTCTTTACTCAAAGACCTCTTGGCTATAACATTTATGCTAAATGGTGGAAGTTTTGTATGGACATTAATTTTCAGCTCACTTGTGTAAATACCAAGGAGTAATATGAGTCAGTTCAACGGTTTCTGAAAACAAACACCAAATTACTTTCCAAAATGGATGCACAATTTCCATACTGCCATCAGTGAATGAGAGCTGTTGCTGCCTTGGAGTCTCCTCAGCATTCGGTGACGTCAGTAGTTTGCATTTTAGTTATTCTAAGATATTTTAATAGATATGCAGGGATATCTCATATTTTTTTTCAAGTTCCTAAGGACATATGACGCTGAATCTTTCTTCATACGATTTTATGTCCGTCTTTGCTGGTGATGTTCCTGTTCAGTTCTTTGTTCCACTTAAAATTTTCATTACTCAGTTTTGATGGTTTTTACATATTTTATAATAAACATTTACTGAATGTTTGTTTTTACCAATTTTTTCTCAATCTACAGCTTCTCTGTTCATTTTCTTTCTTAAAATATTTGTACCTTGTGTGTGTGTGTGTGTGTGTGTGTGTGTGTGTGTGTGTGTCTGTGTCTGTGTCTGTGTGTCTGTGTGTACAGAGAGAGGCACACACATGCCAGTATGCATTTGGAGATTTCAGAGGGCAGTTTGCATGCAGGAGTCAGGTTTTCTCTGTCTACCCTGTGGGTTCTTGAGATCAAACTCAAGCATGTTTACCCACTGAGCCATCTCAGTGGCCCATTATTTCTTTCCTCTTCTTTTTTCTTTTCTTTTGGAGACAGGGGGTCTCCCAGTAGCCCCAGCTGCTGCTCTGGAATTCACCCTTTAGATCAGATCTGTCTGCCTTTGCAAGCTAGAGTGCTGAGATTAAAGGTGCTCATGCCTTTCTTTTTTTTTTTTAATTTATTTTTTGAGACAGGGTCTCCCTGTAGCCCTAGCTGGCCTGGAACTCACTATGTAGACCAGGCTGGCCTTGATCTCACAGAAATCCACCTGCCTCTGCCTCCCAAATGCTGGAATTAAACACATGTGCTACCACAGCTGGTTTATAAACTTCATTTTCATAATAGTGTCATTGACTGTGGGAATCTTAATTTTTCAGTTAATTCAAGTTATTGATATATTTTCACGAACTGTGCTGTGGACCTGCACTAAAGAAGTAACTGCAAATTAGAGGCCCCTGTACTTGCTCTGTTATCTTCTAGGGATTTTATAGTTTTAGACTTAAATTTAGCACCATAATCCATTTTCAGTTCATTATTTATGAAAGGGTATGCCTTGTATATAGATTCAGCCCTTTTCATGTGAATGTTTGACTATTGCAGTATTGTTTATTGCCAGGAATTCCTTTCAGGAATTCACTGTCCTTAGATCGTTGTCAAATATTTGTGGAGTGTTTTTGAATGTGTGTATTTTTATCTAAGGAAGACAACTTTGAACATGTATATTTCTATTTTATATTTTAATTTTCCATTATGTTCCACTGACCTATTGACTGTTCTTCCCTCAATGCCACAATATAGTTAGCACTATAGTATTAGAATCAATAATGCAAACTATTAACTTGAACCCTGTGACTGTCTCACGTTGATATTGTACTATCAGTGCTCCATTGCCATTCAGTATTCATTATTTTTTGTTGTTGCTATTTTAGTAACAGTTAAAATTTACCCATTCTTAATTTTCTTCCCTTTGCTTCATCTTACTAAAAACAGGGTTGTCTCTTCCTTTGAAATGCCTATGAAATTTGCTCTAACATATATGTCATTAATGCCAATGACTTATGTTAAGCTTACCTATAATAAGGCATTCTCTGCACACTAACCTTTCAATCAGCTCTCATCATCCTAATGCAGCCTCAAGTGTATTTCAGAGCTGTATTATTTTTAGGTAAAGAAACAGTTGGGGTAAGATCATTTACTAAATCCACAAAATATTAATTATTTGGGGAGATTTAATAAATTCATGTTCCATGAAGACTTGATTCCAACTAAGATTTAGGAAAATTTAACATTTCAAGAAAATTTGCCAAAACACCCACTTCCAACAATCCTCATTCCTCATAACAACCTTATGGTCATGATTTACATAATCTTAGACATATTTAAATTTTCTTGAGCTCCATGTAAATGATTTTATGCAGTTAAGCACAATTTTGTGTCTGACTTTTTGTTGTGGATCTGGACTCTATTTACGTTGCCACATGTGAAAGTGCATTAAGAATGTATTAATTCTTGTTAGTGAGCAGTATTCCATTGTATGCATATATTCAATTAATTTACACATGAACATTTGGATGGTATCTGTTTGAGCTATGGTAAATAATATCGTTTGAACTTTCTTGTGCAATTGCACTTTTAAGATATATGTTTACATTTCTCTTGGCTAAATATCTAGGGGTTGAATTCTGGGCAGATTTTTTTAAGTGCTGTTATTTAAGATTATAAAAACTGTAGAGACTTTTTCAAACTGATGGTATGTTGTACACTCCCATGACTTGAGGAGTGTTTTAATGCACCTGTAGCTCCCCTCTCCTCAGCATCTTTTTATATCACTTAGTTCTTTAAGTTTTTGACATCTAGTGGGTGTTTAATGGTATCTCATTGTGGTTGTCAGAATGACAATTTAAAAGTTTGATGACTTCATGCCATTCCCTCTTTAATGAGTTCAGTGACTCACTGGTTACCTGCTATTTTACAAGAGAAAGACCCTTCTAGCCACCACACAAGGGCTTTTCCAAGTACACAAGGTGCACAAGCCCATGTTTCTAGTGTTCCATTAGTTGAATCACTCACTCCTCATCTTGTTTTGTCTTCTATCTCTGGATTAAGGTTGTCCTGGATACTCTGTTTCCTCTCAGTTCTTTGGGGTTTGGTAGATAATAACCTTTACTTTTTAAACTAAGATAATATTTTTGTCTCTATCCTTCCTCTATTCCTCTATGCAATGCCAGATTCCTCTGCTTTATGCTTGAAGATGGTTTTTCTTCCATATGCCTATGTTTCTATTTTAAGCTTTATACCTAACTTTAATTATTTCACACCTATGTCTTTACTGAAGGTTGTGATATATATAAGACCAGCATGTATGGGTGGATAATTTGTCCTTGCTTACTTAGCTCAAAATTGTAGCTGTCAATCAACAATATTTTTATTTTTTAAAATGTATTTAGTATTTATTTATTTATTTATTTATTTATTTATTTATTTATTATTTACTTTTGGTCATTTTGAGACAGGGTCTCCCTGTAGCCCCAGCTGTCCTGGAACTCATAGAGATCCACCTGCCTCTGCCTCCAAAGTGCTAGGATTAAAGGCGTGCACCACCACACCCGGTATTGACAATATTTTATGAAAGATAAGAATGAGGAACACTGTTACTACTTTCAGTATTCTCCATTATAAGACATATATCCTTTTTGTTTCACAAAATGTAAACAAAGAAGCCAGGTGTGGTGGCACATGCCTTTATTCCCAGCACTAGGGAGGAAGAGGCAGATGGATCTCTGTGATTCCAGCACTCTGGAGGCCAGCCAGTCTACATAGCTAGTTCCAGGCCAGTGGTGGTTACAGGAAGACCTTGTCTCCAAAAGACAAAAAATAAAATAAAAAAAGAAGCATTTCTCATTACATGTGTCATTTCTGAGTCTTTATTCTATAGGCAATATAAAAAATATTCATTCTCCATATTTTCCAGTATTTTTCTAGATTCCAGGTGTTTGCCATAAACTGTAATGATTGCTGACTGACCTAAAGTTAACACTATTGATGGAAACATTTTCAGAGGTTTTAGATGTTATAATTGGGTCACCCTGAGTAAGATTCATAATTATTAAGTTATGTATAGCTGTTATTGTCCTGATATTTACAATATTTAGCCCTATCCAAAGGGATCTGAGAGGCCAAAGGTCTAGAGAAAAAACAAAAACAAAAACAAACCAAAAAACCAAAAAAAACAAAAAAAACGAAACCTCCATGAAAAAGATTTGTGAGTAAACTCTGGCCCAAAAAGTGCAGGAGATGTTCTTTGCCTGTGATATCTGGAAGTGATCAAATAATTGTTAACTGTGGCCTGGAGAAATGGCTCCGTGGTTAAACGCACTGAATAATCGTGCAGAGGACCTTGGTTTGATTCCCAGCACCCACATGGCAGCCCACAACCACCTGTAACTTCAATACCTGGGGATATGATGTCCTCTTCTGACCTCTGCAGACGCAGATGTACCTACCTACATGCAGACAATACATACATACATGTAAAATAATATATTAAAAGAAAAGTTGTGAACTGGAGGATAAAACTCAGTGCACTATGTTCATGAAGTTTGCCTTCTCTTGCATGAGAAGTCCTGCATATATAGTCATGAGTCCCCAACTGGATTTATATGGCATAGTTAAATCTGGTCTTTCACTGACTGTAACTTAGGCCGTAACAATCAAGATTTTTTCCAGAGGATTTGGTAAATGTCATGGAGAAGTACCTGCTACTCTGGGTTGATCACAAAAATAGGACTATAAATGTGGAGTCTGATATTGAGAATGCCAGTCTCGTAAAAGGCTGTCATCAGAGGAAACGAAACAAATAAAATCAATGTACAAGGTCCCAACCAAAATCAAAATCAATGTGGACCAATAGTAGGTATGTAAGTTGGAGAAGGCTTATTTAATTTGAAGGTGAAATTTGCCAGATGGAGCAAAGAGACTTGTATAATTTGCTATAGCGTTTCTTCCTTTGACTTTCACACGATAGTCAATACATGCATAAGGTTGCATGTTTACCTCTAAAAATTGTGTTTCATTTCATGTTAGCAATTAGTTTTTTTCCATTGATATGTAACAAGTGATAAGGGTAGTGCCCAACACATAAAAGATATTCATTGAATAATTTTAAATATTTTCTTTATTGTTTTTATTTCTTATTATATGAGTGTATTACCTGCACGTGTATTAAGTGCACCCATGTTGTGCAATGCCTGTGGAGGTCAGAAGAGGGCACTGGATCCCCTGGAACTGGAGTTGTGGAGAGTTGTTAGCCACCATATGAGTACTGGGACTCAAACCAGGTCCTCTGCAAGAGCAGTCAGTGCTCTTAACTGCTGAGCTTCTCTCTGACCCACAGTGAATAATTTTTGAATAAATGGATAAATGTTAGGTTCAAATCAATCTCATTTATGAACACTGAATTTATTCCATTGGATACGGAATTTTGTCATAAATTATTGGTCAATCTTTGCACATTCTGAAAACCTCACAAATATGTGGCTCAAAAGAGTTTCAATAAAACAATTCTGATCTGAAATAAAACTAAGCATTATTATACGTTTACAATTGATTTGAAAAATGCAGGTCAAGATGTGAGCTAAATTCCTGGTTCAGATATTGAAATGCATTCATCTTTGAGGAAACAAATGAAATATGCTACAAAAAATGATTGCAATGTATTTTTAGATGGTAAATTTCTCTTTTCATTCATGAATTGAGTAAGCAAAAAGGACATTACAGTCATAACATATCAAAACCAAAAACCAAATCAATGCAGACCAATAGTAGATATGTAAGTTGTAGGAGGCTTATTTAATTTGAAGGTGAAATTTGCCAGAGGGAGCAAAGAGACTACATTAACATAAATATAGAAAAGAGCATAGCTTTCACCCTAAACGTGTTGCCAGTTCGTGATTCATTCACTCTTGGTCTTTTTGGATCTAATCCAAGTACCTTCACTCTGAACATTAAGTAGACATATACAGAAATGAGAACACAACTTACCTTGGTTCTCAAGTTGATCAAATATAATACTACTCTCAATGAACTTCTTTCAAATTATTAGGCCTCTTATGATCTCTGCAAATTGAAATAATGTGTTTGAGCATGATAAACCGACTAGTGCTATGCTCTCTACTAAAAAGCTATGGGAATTTAGATGTAACTAAAAATCAAAACAAAAGCCAGTAAGTCATATATCATACAAAAGTATGTGCTTTTGTTTTGTTTCACAAAGAAAACAATTATTTGTTATATTTCTTCTTAGGCTTTTATGAATTCTGAGAAAGCAGATGTTCTTGCCAATGATGATTTACCAGATCCAGTCAGAAAAATAGAAGCTAAATGTTAAATGGTCATTTTATTCCAAACAATAATTCAGGAAGGAGTAAGGAGGTTATTTTCATTAACCCATTTCATAGCTGAAGAAATTGAGGCTTATAAATACAACTGGGCCTGTACATGTACACAGCAAAGGGTAATCTCAGGAAAATAAAGCAACTGTCAAAATAACTTTTCCCTCATTGTAGGGCAATGCCTAGCAGTGCTGGTTGGTTTCTTCCAGTGTCACGCCCAGCTCCTGTCCCTTCCAGTGAAAGTAGCTCACAGAGTAGCTTCTATAAAGTATATATTACAGTTCTTCCTTGTTTAAGACTGTATCAGTTGACATGGCAGCTGGAACAAAGATCAGACCTCCTAATTCCTTTCCACGTGGCTCCCTGTGGCATGCCTGCTAAACTTCCCTTGCAGCAGGCTCTCTTCTTTCTCCTCCACAATAGTTACATATTGGCCTCATTTTGTTCCCTCCCAAATGATAGGCTCCTAACAACCGCAAGTCATTTGTACTAGTTTGTTTTTCTTAGAATTTTTTTTTCCCAACAAACCTTGTTGGAATTCCCTGCAATCAGTATTTAAACTATTTGAAATATCATTCCAGTGTCAGGTCTCTCATTACCCCCACGCCTCCGTTAACACCTTCAGCAGGTCTGCCTAGTGGCTCACAGTTCTATCACTTTGTTCAACACCTTCATTGAATCTATTCCTGATATTATTTTATTAACAATGCAAATGTTAACATGCCACAAACATTCCCTCCAATAGAAATTCAGCAACTGGAGGACAGACCTCTCTTGCTCCCTAATACACTTTTAAAATTGACTGATCAGTAAATATGGGTAGAAAGAAACAAAAACAACCCATTTTCCTTAAATTTTCTCAGGTCAGACATGGAACATTTGGTGTTTGCCCTGCTGGTGTTAGGTCATGCTTAGGTCTGGGATTTCTTCACTATGCTCCCATTTCTCCCCTTTGGAATGGAAATGTGTATTGGGTTCCATTGCATATTGGAAGTATGTAATTTGTCTTTTGAGTCTGTGGGGGCTTACAGTTAAGAGGATGTCTCAAGTCTCAGAAAAGAATCTGGATGCTAGACTTTAATAGTATTGACACTGGTAAAGCGTATGGAAAATTTTGAAGGTGAATTAAATGCATTTTACATTTTATATGGTCATGAGTCTATGGGGGCCAAGGAGTGGAATGTGGTGGTTTGAATGAGAATGTACCCCACAGGCTCCCACTATTTGGATATTTTGTCCCTAGTTGGTAGCACTATTTGGGGAGCTTTTATGAGGCATGGACTTGAATGAAGAAGCATGTTACTGGTAGAAGGCTTTGAGAGTTCTTAAGCCAGATTTCCAGTTCTTCTCTGCTTCCTCTGTCTGCTTGAAGATATGTTGTTCAGTTTTGTACTCTGGCAACCTTCTCCTGCCATTCCTCCCCCATCATTATGGACACTTAATCTTTTGGAACCATAAGACAATTAAATGCTTCTCTCTATAAGTTGCCTTGGTCATGGTGACTTATGCCAAGACAACAATAGTAAAGTAACTGATACACTCTGCTTCCAAAATGCTAGGATTAAAGGTATGAGCCACCATGCTTGGGAAATTTCATTCTTTGAAAAAGTGTTTGGTGCACACACAGATGGACTTACATACATGCAGGCAAAACACTTACATGAATAAAATAAAATTGAACAAGTGAATATTAACTAATTTATCATTTTATTTGTGTGTGAGAGAGAGAGAGAGAGAGAGAGAGAGTTTATGAGCACAACATACATGCAGATGTCCATGTAGGCCAGGGGACACTGGATCATTTGGAACTGAGGTTATAGGTGATTGTGAGCTACTTAATTATGGTGCTGGAAACTGAACCTAAATCCTCTGCAAGAGCAATGAACACTCTTAACAATGAACCATCTCTTCAGCCTGTGGATTTCATACTTTATTACCAAATATAGTCAACTTGTTTAGAGAGTAAGGAAAGTGTAAGCATCCAAGGAAGAGGATATCTAACAGTTAGAGAAATTTAATGCAGATAGCTTATCATGTCAGTCTTAAGGACTGTATTTTAAAAATATTTTGTATGCTGGAGGTGGTGGTACATACCTTTAATCCCAGCACTTGGGAGGCAGAGGCAGGCAGATCACTGTGAGTTTGTGGCCAGCTTGGTCTATGTAGCAAGTGAGTTTCAGGCCAGCTGGGGCTATAGGGAGACCCTGACTCAAAGAAAAACAAAAAGACCCAAATTTTTTTAATATATTTATTCATTGGTGGTACAAAGACAGAAACAAAAATAAGTAAGCAATTCATGCCTAAAATAAGGAAAAGAGGGCCTAGAGAGATGACTCAGGCGTTAAGAGTACTGACCACTCCTGTAGAGAATCCAGATTCGGTTCCCAGAACCCATATGGTAGCTAACAACTAGCTAAACTACAGTTTCAGAGGATCTGATACCCTCTCTCTGACCTCTGTGTCCATTACACAACACAGGTGCACATATATACATGCAGGCAATATACTCATGCACATAAAAATAAAAATAATATATAAATTATTTAAAAACTAATGAAAAATATTCTGAAACTTTTGTTTCAGTGAATTTCTATCAATCGAAATTTGTTGCCTGAACAATTCTGAAGTGAATTTCAGTCTCTTACATTTTTAACCACACTTAAGCTAATAAATTAAACTTTTATAATAGACTCACATGTTTAGAATATTCTAAGTTGAGCATATATATGTATCATGTAACTTCTGAGTCATCAAAAATTACTTTAAAAATCACCTCAAATAGTTCCTCTTTTACTGATGTAGTGAGTCAAAGACTATCCCCTTGTGATGTCTAAAATTCACACAGTAGCAAGACCTACTAAATAGAAGTGAATATAAATATCACTCTTAAAATATAATATTTTTTTTTAAAAAAAAAAACCTCTGAGTCTGGTGACACAGGTCTACCTTCCCAGCTACTCCATACCTGAGCCTGGAGGAGTGTAAGTTCAGGGCCAGTTTGAGGTACAGTGCAAGCTCATGGCCAGTTTGAGCAATTTAGCAATTCACATTTTTACAATCAGGAGTACAAAAAGGAGCTAGGGAATAAGACTAGTAGTGTGGTCTGGCATGCATTAGGCCTGGATTGAACCCCCAGTACCAGAAATAAACAAATATAAAAAGAATAGATGTATATAATTAATAGTTTGTAAGGAGTTACAATTTATAGTTTTTAAATTTATAGTTACAAATTGATAGTTTTTTTAATATTTTGTTTTGATTTTGTTTTTGTAAATGACTATTGACATGCAAAAAATGAACTTCAATCTAGAATTCACAGAACATATAAAATTATAATAAACTTTATTACAGACAAAAATGTAAAAAGAAAACTAGAAAATATCTGCAATTTAAAAATGTAAATAAATGTTTATGATTCAATTTTAGGTAAATATTTCCTGAATACAATATGAAAAGGACAATTTGTCACAGAAGATGGATGACAATTTAGATTTCAAGCAATACCGTAGAGCAAAGCAACCTTAGAAGCTTTGGTTATAAGCACAGAACCTGAACAACAATAGGTCCATCAACATTTCATCATATATGGAGGGGAGACCCAGGAGTTTCCACCCCTACTTGAGGAGCAATTACTGGTGGATGGGGGTGGGGTGTCACTTTCATCTTTGGTATAGCCACTGTTATGTTGCCCTTACTCCAGTAAATAACTTTCCACACAAACTTGGCAAGCAACTCTAATTAATTCAGTGAATTATAAAAAAATTAGACTATTATGTAATGTATGAAACAAAAATCAATCAAAATTCAAATGGATACTGTTTAGAGAGTATAAGTTGGAAATCTATCAACTTATAGAATAATAATCACCTATTTGATAAAGGACATCTCCTGAACACATTAAAACATCAAAATAAATAAAATAACTGTGAACTAGAAATAAATGAAAAAAAATTAGACAGTTCATATAACTGTGAACTAGAAATAAATGAAAAAAAATGACAGTTCATCAAAGAATCTAAAATTATAACAAATTTTCATTAGGGAAATGCACAATGAAATTCATAGTTACACTATTCCCTCCCCAATGCTTAGATAGAAACTGATGATTCTAAACGCTCATGAGAACACTGTCTAACTGAAGATGGTTCAGGGGTTAAGAGCACCAACTGCTCTTGCAGAGGACCTGGGTTTGTTTCCCAGCACCCGGCAATACACGCATACATATAAAATAAAAATAATAAATAAAATATTTTTTAAAAGCTGGGTATGGTGGTGCATGCCTTTAATCCCAGCACTAATACACGCATACACATAAAATAAAAATAATAAATAAAATATTTTTTAAAAGCTGAGTATGGTGATGCATGCCTTTAATCCCAGCACTAGGGAAGCAGAGGTAGGTGAATCTCTGTGAGTTCAAGGCCAGCCTGGTCTACACAGAGAGTTCCAGGCCAGCTGGGGCTACACAGAGACCTTGTCTCGGAAAGACCAAAAAAAAAAAACAACAAACAAACAACAACAAAAAAACAATAACAACAAAAAACATTGTTTAACTGAAACTCTAATTCCTGGAAGGAATGTAAAATTGTAGTACGATGGAGAGCCTTTTAACAGCAATTACTGAGCAACTACTTATGTAAGTGATCAGCAGCCACATAATTTACTATTTTATGTCCAGGCTTTGTACCAGGATTGATAGACAAAGACTGGGACGGTTGGACAGATGACAGATAGATAGAGGAGATAGATAGATGATATATTGATAGATGACAAATGAATAGATAGATGAAAAATGGATAGGTGATAGATATATAGATAATACATTAATTTCTATTCTATTTGAGTATAGTTCCATCAATACAATGATCTAAATATGAAAATACAAATAGCCAAATATGCTTATGCAAGTTGTTACTAAATTTATCTTTATACATAATCATATTGTAAATTCAATGTTTAATTTAAATGCATGCTTTTTGATGTGAGAATCAAAGAGGATTTGTTATTTTATTCAAACATAAATTTTAAGCAGTACGTTTCTGAAGCAATGGATCAGAGTAATCATTGTTTATATTAAAGAACATTGTTAGGCATCAAGTTAATGCTAAAATAAAAATATAACTCTTTGTGTGCAGACAATTCTTTAGAGTTTCCAAAATTAATACATTTAAATATTCATAAAATAACTTCAAGAATTTCCCCATGATTATAAATAATACTTAAATAACACCACTAATATATGAAACTACTTACACAGTTGGTTGTCTTGTACCATAGTAGCTACATAGCTAAGACTGGTTGAAGTTTAGTAAATGAAAAAATGCTGTGTTCATTTTAAGCTTAGACCTAATCTATCCCTGTGTAGTCCATGTAGTGTTCTAGTTTTAAATACAATTCTTAATAAAAGACATATATTAACATGTTGGAATTGTTGTTTTCCAGGACATGACATTTTGTAAGTCTTGTTTATAGTGAACTCCTAGAGTTTTGTGATATGTGGTCTTTAATTTCTGGGTCAGAGTTTGAATTTGGAATGATTAGTGTACTAACTGTTCAAGGTCACCTGGGAAAAATTCTTAGCTCTCGATCCATAGCTAGATGTGCTTCACTGAAAAATACTTAGAAATCAGAAAACTAATAAAGGACCATGGGAAGTAGTTCATGGAAGGGGAGATAGAAAGCATTTCTACTATTGGGAAAGGGTAATAATGGATAGGATGGGTTTAATGTGGAGGGAAATGGGAGGGTAAGGCAGAAGAGGGAATAAGAAGAGGGCTAACGAACATTAAATGCTTTTTGAAAAAAAGAAACATGGAAACCTAATGTAGAAACATCTTTCAATATGTTATCTGCAATATAAAATATTTTAAATGTAGTTGACTCCTTACAACCTCTTTCACCCTCCCAACTCCCCCACCCCATCTCTCCTCCTGGCATGGGTACTGGTCCATTACTTTTCTTAGCAACCCAGTCCTCTGGATTGCTCTCTTGGCCCAGACTCCCCACAGCTTCCTGATCCTTTGTACCTAGACCAATCAAATACCTTGGTCTGGTCCCCAGGAGCCCTCAAAGCCTGTTCTCTCCCCCACCTCACCTTTTCATACCTTAGACAGGCTCTCATTCCTGGCCAGCCCAGCCCCCAACTTCCTGAGGCCATCATCTTTTTTTGTAAGTTAGACCATGCCCATTGCATCTTGACTCCCACAGCCTCATTCCCCATCACAGCTTCTCCACCCAGTCTCTTCTCCTGGCATGGGCACTGGCCCATTTTCTCTCTTGGCACCCCAGACCTCTGGACTGCCCTCTGGGCCCAGACTCCCCAATGCTTCCTGATCCTTTGTACCCAGACGAACCCAAGTCTTAGGTCTAGTCCCCTGGAGGCCTTAGGGCCTGTTCCTTCCCCAACTTGCTTTGCATACCTGAGACTGGCCTTCATCGCTGGATGTCCCACCCCCAACCTGGATTCCTGAGACTGTCCTCCTTCCCTGTTTGCTCTGATTCTTGAGACCTGTCTCTTTCCCTGACTGCCTGAGAGTGTTGAATCCTCACTCTACCTAGCAACCCTCCCAAATTATACTATGCCTGCTGACTACCGGGATCCAGACCTTAAGAGAAAGACTGAGAGCGTCTGTTCCTCATCCAACTTGGGCCTCTGTGGGAACTCCTGAGTAGTACCACGAAAGCCTTCTTGCCCCTCCAATTAAAATCAAAAGAGAGAATCTGAAGCTTAGACCAACCAGCTTTTCATGCCCAACAAGTAAACCACAAAAGCAAATAAAGTAGACCTAAACTCAACAAGAGAAAGCTTGAGTCTCACATAAGAATCAGAAACTACAAAAGAAATCCCCATGTCGAAGTCACAATGAAAAAATAATAACATGAAAACCAAAATAATATATCCCCACCAAGTACCAATAGTCCTCTAGAGGAGTATAATGAGAACCCCCTAAGGATAACACAGGACATGGGATTTGAAAGAACAATTATAAAAATGATAAAAGAATTCTGTGGATTTAAAGAACACACAAACAAAGAAATCAAAGAACTGAAAGAAGATGGGGATAAACTTCTGAATGAATACAGAAAAGAGTTAGAAATATTGAAAAATACACAAATACGCAGGCTGAAATGAAGAAGGAAGTGAAACATACAATAAGCCATTTAGAAATGACAGGAGAAAGCCTCACCAATAGGATGAAAGAAATGGAAAACAGAGCATCAAGATTGGAAGATAAAGTGGATGAATTAGACCACTCAAGAAAAGATTATGAAAAATTTAAGAAAACACAAGAATGGAACATGTGGGAATTGTGTGACATTATAAAAAGGCCAAACTTATACATCATAGGCATAGAGGAAGGAGAAGAATTTAAGGATAATTATATGGACCAGATCTTCAACAAGATTGTGGAGAAAATTTCCCAAAATTAGAGAAAGACATGCCCATATAAATACAAGAAGCACATATAACACCAAATAGGACCATTATAGTAAAAACAGGAAATATACAGAACAAGTAGAGAATACTGAAAGCTGCAAAACAAAAACAACAAGTCACTTATAAAGGAAAGCCCATCAGAATTACACCTGACTATTCATTGAAAACTATGAAAGCCAGAAGAACCTGGACCAATGTATTCCCAGTTCTAAATGACCACAGACGCCAACCCGGAATACTTTACCCAGCCAAAATTTCTCATATAATTAAAGGGACAAGAAAAATCTTCCATGACATAAATAGGCTAAAAGAATTCATGTCCAAAAACCTCACACTTCAGAGACTTCTTGAAGCAACACCAAGAGCTGAAAAAAGGAACAACCACACCCAAGGGGTAACAGAAAGAAACTTAATGAATGTATAACTGTGCAAATGCACAGTTACACCACAAATATGAACAGGAATAAATCAAAAGGACAGGAATAGATACACATCTTTATCAACTTTAAATACCAGTGGACTAAACTCCCCAGTTAAAAGACACAGACTAGTTGACTGGATTAAGACACAAAACCCATCTGTTTGTTTTCTGTAAGAAACCCATCTCACTTTCAAGGACAGGCTCTACATTAAGGTGAAAGGATGAGAAAAAATATTCCAAGCGAATGGTACTAAGCAAAAAGCAGGAGTTGCAATTTTAATATCTGACAAAATAGACTTTAAACTAAAACAAATAAGAAGAGATAAAGAGGGCTACTTCATTCTGATCAAGGGAACAATTGACCAAGAAGATACGACAATCATAAACATATATTCACCAAACTCTGGTGCACCCAACTTCATAAAAACAGTACTACAGGACTTTAAGACCAAGATTAATCCCAACTCTTTAATAGCAGGGTAATTCAGTAGCACATTATCTCCACTAGATAGGTCAACAGGACAGAAAATTAACAGATAGACATCTGAATTAAAAAATACCGTACATCAAATGGGCCTAACAGATATCTCCTGAATATTCCACCCAAGCACCAAAGAATATGGTATTCAGGGCCCCATGGAACTTTCTCCAAAATCGACCATATACTGGGGCACAAAATAAACCTCAACAAATACAAAAAGACTGAAATAATTCCATGCATTCTATAATTCCAGGCATTCTATCAGACCACAATACAATAAAGCTTAAAATCAACACTGGAAGAAACCCTAGTAAATACATGAAGGCAGGAAGATTAAACAACACACTCCTGATTGATGAATGGGTCAAAGAAGAAATTAAGAAAGAAATAAGTATTCCTGAAACTAAATGAAAGGGACAGTACAACACAACAAAACCTCTGGGAACCTTGAAAGTAGTCCTTAGTGGGAAGTTTATAGCTTTAAGTGCCTACATTAAAAAATCAGAAAGAACACAACCAAATGATTAACATTGCAACTCAAGACACTTGAAAAGCAACAAAAAATGAAATGCAAACCTCGCAGACAAGAAGAAATAACAAAAATCAGAGAAGAAATTAATGAAGTAGAAACAAAGAAAACAATACAAAGAATCAATAAATCCCAGAGTTAGTTCTTTGAAAAGATAAACTAGAAGGATTTCCATTAAAATCAGAAACCTGTCAAGGCTGTCCACTATCTCCACTCCTTTTTAACATATGAAACTCTTGCAAGAGCAATCAGACAAGAGAAAGAAATTAAAGGAGTAATAATTGGAAAAGAAGTGATCAAATTATCCCTTTTAGCAGATACTAAAGGGATACTTTTGACTAACAGACACCTAAAATTTCACCAGAAAACTCCTAGAAAAAATTAACATTCCAGTAAAGTGACAGGTTACAAAATTAATCTACAAAATCTGTAGCCTTTCTACATACCAGTAACAAGGAATCGGAGAAAGAGTACATGAAGAGCACATGGAAAATCTCCCCTTCATAATAGCTGCAAATAAAATAAAATATCTTGGAATAAACCTGACCAAAGACATTAAAGACCTCTACAATGAAAATATTAAATCTTTAAAGAAAGATTGAGGAGGGTATCAGGAGATGGAAGGACATCCCATGCTCATGGAATGAAAGGATTAATATTGTGAAAATGACCATCCTACCAAAAGCCATTTATAGATTCAATGCAATGCCAATCAAAATCCCCATGACATTCTTCACAAAATTGTAAAAAAAAAAATCCTAAGATTCATATGGAAGCATAAAAGACCTCAGATAGCCAATGCAACCCTGAGCACAAAGAGCAATGCTGGGGGAATTACTATATCAGATTTTAAACTATATTACAGAGCTATAGTCATAAAAATAACATGGTACTGGCACAAATATAGACCTGTAAATCGACGCAACAAAATTGAAGATCCAAATATGAGTACATTCAATTTCAGCCACCTGATATTTGACAAAGAAGCCAAGAATATTCACTGGAGGAAAGACAACATGTGAGGAAAGGCAGCATCTTCAACAAATGGTGCTGACATAACTGGATCTCTACCTGTAGAAGAACCTATCTTTCACCTTGCACAAAAGTCAACTACAAATGGATCAAAGACCTCAATGTGAAGCCTGAAATTCTGAAACTCTTAGAAGGAAACATTGGTAATAACCTACAAGATATAGGTGTAGGAAAGGATTTTCTAAACTAGACATAGATCTCTCAAGAAATAAAATCAAGAATCAACAAACGTGACCTCATTAAACTAAAAAACTTTTGTACATTAAAAGAAGCAACCAAGAAAGCAAAGAGAAAACCCACAGAGGGGAGAAAATCTTCACCAGCAACACATCTGATGGAGGTTTAATATCCAGAATATCTAAAGAACTCAAAAAACAAAGAATCAAGGAATTAACCCAATTAAAAGATGGGCTAAGTTGCTAAGAGCTCTCAAAAGAAGAAGTAAAGATGGCTAAGAGGCATCTTGAAAGGTATTCAACATCACTATTAATTAGGGAAATGCAGACTTATACCACTTTAAGATTTCATCTTACCCCATTCAGACTAGATAAAATCAAGAGAACAAATGATACCAAATTTTGGACAGGATGTGGGGAAAGGGGGATGCTCATCTACTGCTGGTGGGATTACAGACTTGTTCAACCCTTATGGAAAGCAGTGTGGAGAACCCTTAAAAACTAAAACTGAAACTAACATTTGACCCAGTTATACCACTCCTTGGCATTTACCCAAAGAACTCATCCCATTGCAGAGACACTTGTAAATGTGTTTGTTGTTGCTCTTTTCACCATAGCTAAGAGATGGAAGCAACCTAAGTGTCCCTCAGCTGACGAGTGGACAATGAAAATGTGGTTCATTTATACAATGGCATTCTACTCAGCAGTAAAGAGAGATGAAATCATGAAATTTTCAAGTAAATGGATGGAACTAGAAACTATTATACTACGTTAAGTGTCACAGACTGAGCAAAACGAAATGACATATGTTCTCTCTCTTATGTGGATCCTATCACCAAATCCTTATGAGTATGTATCCAGACATAACTGCAGGAACCAGGATAATGAAAAGGAACCAGGGAGGTAAAGGAAAAGTAAGAAGCTTAGAGAGAAGAAAAGTAGGAAACCTGTGTTACTAAGGGAGATATGGACAAAAATTGGACTATTTTAATGGGAGCAAGAGGAAGGGTTATGCAAGGAACATTGGATAAAGGGGAAGAAGGAGCTCAAGAGAGGTGGGAGCATGGGGAATGGTATTATTAAAGGAGAAATGGGAAAATGGGGGGCACTTTAAATGGGGAGAACATGATGGAAGTGTTAGACAGTGAGAGAGATAAACAATGTCCAGATAGTTAAAAAAAAAAACAGAGGGAACCATATTAGTCCAACATCCTATTGACAAATTATACATACAACTAGCTAAAGGAGCAAAATATATGTCTAGTCAAGGTATATCTGAGAATGTTTGTTTTTACCTAAGCTATATCTACACAGCACATGGTAATTACAAGTACAAGATTCGTGGAACTAACCTTCTAGGATATTTAACAGCCATACATTGAAGCCTATCCTAATCTGGTCAGAGGGACTTAAAAGACAGTTTTTGCTACTTGCCCTCCATGGTCGACTAAGTTCCAGGGGACTATGGAACATCTCTCAAAATGTCCTGTAACTAGTATGGAGACACCACCAGATGGACCTGAACGAGCATCCAGTCTATAAAAAGGAAGGTCAACACAGAGGAAACATTACCCCCATGTTTTTAAGTGAAATCAGCCATGGTCGTCAGGACCTTTAACTTATCTTCACATAGATGGAAGTGGTAAAAGAAAGGAGCCAGGGGCCCCTTCCAAGCCCATGTGACCTCTGGGGAAGAGATCCTCAAATGACATTAAGAATAAAAATAAATTGTTTTATTTGGGCCAACCGTATGATCTTAAACACCCAAAAGGAATGTGTAACCAAAGATTAAAGGGATCAATGTATTTATTTAAGAGTCCATGCGTATAGCTAAAGGTTACATAACAAGAAACAATGCCAGACAAGAGCTATCTTCCTTTGCATTGTTGGTCAGAGTAGCCCAAGAGTTTCCTAGATGGTAACCCATCATAAAACTTGGAAAATGAACAGACCCCAATCTTGTCTAAAGGAATGTTGGCAACTAATTGGTGCTAGATGAGGAAGAGCTGATCTTCCTAAAACAAGGGACCCTAGATAGACTAGGCTAGTCCCAGCATGGATGGTGGTGGGCAGGCAGTCCCAGCTCCAGCTGAAATCTATAGACAACTGATATATGCTGGAAGAGCGAGAGTCAGGTTTTCCCACCGCTATGCTACCTGCTAGGTTGACCAGACTCCAAAGGATAGACCTACACTCAACAGCACTTTGAAAACATAGATTAGATTTGATAGTTCTTTTAAAAAAGATAAATAATAGCAGTGGATATGAAGTTTGGAAGTTTTGAGTGGAGGAGGTCTGAATATGATCAAAATAAGTTGAATGAAATTCTAGAATCAATAAAAATATTTTAAAAATCACATACTCCAACACATTTTTTTTTGTTGAATGAAAGAAAAGGAGAGATGGTCTAGGACACTCTTTCCATAGGATGCGTATTAGTAATACTATCATCTGTTTAATCTAACTTCAGCCATTAAAATTGTCATCCTGGAGAAATGGCTCAGCAGGGAAGAGCACTGGCTGTTCTTCCACAGGAAGTGAGTTTGATTTCCATCACCTATATGGCAGCTAGCAACTGTCCTTAACTTCAGTCCTAGGGAATCCAACACCTTCTTCTGTCTTCCACCAGCTTTGTAGGACACTGGTGCATTAAATAAACACTCATACACATCAAAAAGAAAAAAAAAACTGTCATCCTACTGTGCTACGTAAATCATGTATCCATTTAAAATGGTATAAAAGCTTTGATAAATTAGATATTATGTCTAACATCCTTATGAAATTTAGTATTAATTGATTCTCTATCCAGATGGAAATTAAAAACAATATAAATAATAATAAGGTTAGGAGAAACGACAGATGAAGAGGTTAACCATAATAATCATAGGAGACAGAAGCTATTTATAATCCAAGGTTCACATTGTTTATTAAGTTCTTTATGTGTCTTTTCCATCATAAGTTACTAGAGAAAGAGAAAGAGAAATCAAGTCAGAAAAAAGCAAGAAAAATCATTAATGGCTCAACAAGTTGCCTCAGTATGTAAAGACACTCAACCCTCAGGCCTGGTGACCTGATGTCCATCCACAGAATCTAAATACAGGAGAAAACCAAATATACAAAAGTAGCCAACTGACCTCTGTATGTGTGTGTGGTTACATGTGTAACCACACAGACCATGCAGACACACACACACACACACACACACACACACACACACACACAAACCAGGCACACATATGTTTAAATAGAAACAATTTATTAAACTGTCATTGACTTGTGCCCAGAAAAGTAATAATGAATTGAAAAGAGAAAATTCTTTTATTCACATATATTTAGATACTAAGGATGATTGATGTGGGTTATCAAGTAATACTGGCTTAGTAGACACTATTAAACCAAAGCACAACCATTTGTAAGTTAGTTAATCTGCAACACCAAGTGAACATTATACTCATTTTATGGAAAGAAATACTGAGCATATAAATTTTTGACATTTATTCCACATTCTCCTTTTAAGGAGAATCAGAGACTTATGATCTTTGCTTATTATTAGACTATACACACACATACACACACATATATATTTATGGAAAAGCTTATAGGAGGAAAGAAAAAATTAAAATTTATCATAATATTATTTAAACTTTAAAATCAACTTGAACCCCTAGAAAGAGAAATTTACCATCCATATAAAAACAAGAAAGTAGGACTCCCACAAGAATAAATTCTTCATATTAACACTGCTGACAAAATGAAAATATGAATGAATGACTCACATGTTTTATCATGAGCATTTTTCATTTTTAAAGAGACATAGCCTGTAAACTGCTATAGAATAACAAAATGTGTTACACAGTTAAAAATGAGAAACTCTTTTGTTTAAAGCCTTTCCCATTATTGAAAATCATTTAAAAAGAAAAAAGTGTTTTCAACCCAAAACTTAAGCTGTTTACCAGAAGCTCCTTACTGGAATTTCTACTTGAGATGTTTAAAAAGTTATTCATCTCAAAACTTAATTATCTTAACAAAACAATTTCACCTTCATGAAAGAAAAGGTAACTAATATATCAATTTTTCGTATTATGCAACTTTTAATTAGCAGTGAGAATTTATTGAATAGATCATAAAATTTAAAGTTTAAAATGTAAATATATTGATGCTAACATTAAATTATAAATAGTTTGATATTAGGTCACGTAATATACTGAATATGAAATATACTAAATACAATATATTTTTATTTTATGTGTATGAGTGTTTTACTTCTGTAAGTGCACCCATGCATGCAAGGACCATTGGAGTCAGAAGAGGGCATAGGATCCCCTGATGTTAGAGTTAGGAATGGCTGTTAGCCAGCATGTGTGTGCTAGGAACAGAGCCCGAGTCCTCTGGAAGAGCAGTCAGTGCCTGTAACTACTGAGCTATCTCTAGCCCCTGTAATGAATGTTTTGATATGGTTTTTAGATCACTAGCCTCATTGATAATTGTTAAGTGCCCTGATATTCAAAGGGATCATTAATCAAACAGAGTAAATGAAACATGGTTAAGGCTACGTGCTTGACTAAATGATTAATTTACCTTTATTTTTATACTTTCTAATTTCTGTTCAATAGTTCCTATACTTCTGTAGTGAGATGTATGATCTAGAGGCTTCTACTGCCTCCAGTCTTTTTCTCTTTGAGTTTTCACTGTCTTTCCAACAAACCTAGGTCCTCCTAGGGGTGTGGTGTGTGTGTGTATGTGTGTGTGTGTTTGTGTGTGTGTGTGTGTGTGTGTGTGTGTGTGTGTGTGTGATGTCCTGGAAAACAAGAAGACTTTTTTTTTTAATCTCAGAAATTATAAGAATCTAATTGATAGACAAACAGATTTTTCTTTCTCAATTGTGAATGAGACATTATGTTTTTCTAACTTAGTATTTTAAATTATAATATGAAAATGTTTTTAATGTTGTATTAATTTTCAACGACATTATTAGAAGATAAAGTAAGCCAGATAAAGTATAGAGAGCTAGCTGGCATGCTGTAAGACAACAATTTCATGAACTAATTTAAGAAGTACTTCTAGGTCAACATCAAAATGTAGAAAATAAAGAAAGGAAAATACATTAAGTCCTTTACACAAAACTTAGAAAACATTGAGGACCACAGTTCTGAAAGTTTTCTGTCTGACCTCAGAATATTATCATTTATGTAAACACAAATAGTATTTCATTAAAAACAAGTGTTAATTCCAACAACAGAAGCATTACAAAATTTGGGAATTATTGAAACTATATATTCTTAAGCATGGGCTTGTCTGAAAACCCAAACAGTTCTCAGAACCGTAATATATCTTACTGTGCTCCTAGATCAACTGCAACTGAACAATCTTGGAAAAGAGATTTCCCTGAGCCAGTTGAACTGTAAACTTTCTGAAATTAATTTTTTGCTACTCCAAAATTTGCAAACAAAGTTCAAATCACTGAATACAGATGATCAGAGATGAGGACTTTTGATTAATCTTTAATTAAGTTGGAGAGACCCTGATCTTCATGTGCCAAATAGCATATCATTCCCACGCTTACATGTTAAAATGGTCACATATTCATATTTGCTGCTATTGTCCAACAGCTTATTTTAGGAAAAAAATTTGGACTAATCATGAAATCACCATATGTGAAATAGAATATTTCCTGCTGACTGCATGAAAAATCCTTGAGGACACGAAATAGTCCCTTCTCTTTTCCTCATTCCCATTTTCTCCTTTTACTTCCCAAATGGAATTGGTACTTTAACAATTTATAACTTTTTGAAACAGAGAGAGAGAGAGACAGAGAGAGACAGAGAGAGACAAAGAGAGAGAGACAGAGAGAGATAAAATTAATGTTAGCTTTGTTTTATGTTATTTGATTTTAACTAAACCTGAACAGTATGGTAATATTTGTTCCTAGTTTAAGGTTCTTACGAGAGCAGTTATATCAGTATGAAATTCATTCCCTGGTCAGGTGTGGTTACTCACACTCAGAATCCCAGATGAGGAGGCTGAGGCAAGAGAATCAACGTGAGTTTGAGGCCACCCAGGATTGCCAGGATTACATTGTTTGCTCCAAACCAGTCTGCCATACAATTTAAAATTCTGGCTCAAGAAAGAAAAAAGAAAGAGAGAGGAAGGTAGGGAGAGAGAGAGACAGAAAGAGAGAGAAAGACAGAGAGAGAAAGAGACCTACGCCCTTCCAGGTATGCTTTGTCGCTGTATAAGCTTCACTACACAAGCTTGTTATGAATCACCTATCACTGAATAAATTGTTTTCTTTAAAGCGGGTCATCAATACGTAAAACAAAAGGGAAAGGAAAATCTATGCTGGCTTGCCTACCTATAATTAATTAAATCTATTTTCTTTATTCATCAAAATATTCATTAAAACGTGTCCACAAAAGATCGTGGGAGGGGAGGGATTGTTTTTGAGATTCCTTCATTGATTTTTCTTCTCCTCTACTGGCCTACGTTATCTAACTCTGTATTTCTTATTCCTTGTTATCATGATGGATGATTCAGGGAGAGATAGGTCCCAGATAAATAACAGTGCAATGGAGCTATTTGCATCCCTCACAGCACTCCTCATTACTTATTTATAGGTTATTTAGTTACTTCATGGGATCAAAATGTAAAAAGATGTTTGCTACTATGTATTATTACTGCTAGTCACTGTTATCTAAGAAAACAGCTGATAAGTCCTGATGGGAGAAGAAAACCCAAAGGTTATCTACCTTGACCTTGTCTGAACACTGACAGGCTGTTTACTTTATCACTGTCATTTCACAGGTAAGTATTGTGACACAAACTGCTTGCTCAAGAAATTTTTGAACATCCTGGTAGATAGCAAGCTATTACCTAACTAATGACAATAGTAGAGTAAGTGAACATCTGTCATCATAAAAAGAGTATCAAAGATTGCCAAAAAATCAGATTTTACACATATAAATAAAATCAAAGTAAAACCTAGACTAGTAGTTCACAGAATGCTACTTTGAGTAAATGCAGCATACAAATCCTAAAACTAACATGTAATTGAATTACATTGTATTGTTTTTGCATGATAAAAAGGTCTTTATAGTCTCTGGATCAGGGAAATATCCCTGAATACCTGTAACAGAATATGTGTGTTGACACAAATTAGAGACACTTGGAGAGGGAGAGAGAAGCTCGCTTGAGGAAGTGTCTTCATCCAATTGGCTTGTGGCCATGACTTTGGGGCATTTTCTTAATTGTTAATTGATGTAGGAGGGCCCAGCCCACTGTGGGTAGTACCATCCTTGGGCAGGTGGTCCTTGGATAAATGAGCAAATCAGAAAAGCAAGCCACTGAGCAATATTCCTCCATCTTCTGTGTTTCAGTTCCTGCCTTCAGGTTCCTGCCTTGACTTTCTGCCCTGACTTCCCTCCAAGATGGACTGTGCTTTTGAAGTGTAAGGTGCAGCAAATTCCTTTCAATTTATTTTTTTAATCAATTTTATCACAGCAATAGAAGGTAATTTGGGCAGGAGAGAAGGCAGTCTGGTCAGGAGAGACGTCTCAGGATTTAGGAGCACTGACTACTGTTGCAGAGGACTTGGGTTTGATTCCCAGCACCCAGATGGTGACTAATAACTATCTATAACTCCAGTTCCAGTGAATCAAATGCCCTCTTCTGATCTCCATGGGCATTGCATGAAAAGCGTGCACTTACACACATGCAGGCAATATGCTCACACGCATAAAGTAAAAAGGTTAAAAACTCACTCAATTTTATGTCTTACAGGGCTTATACTGAGTTCAATATTGTATAACTGTATTAACTCAAATGTGAACCTAGAAACTTGCATCCCCTTGTGAAAGAGATGTACTCTTGCTCTGGAGTGTGTTACTGAATATGTTAAAGCTGTAGTGAAATAAAACGTCTCAATGTCAATTGCTTTGGAATGAATTCTTCTGTATGAAAAAAAAAATTAAAAAAATAAAATTTTCTCCTTAATAATTAGTAGATGTGAAATACATTACCATTGAAATATCTACCTGACGATTTTATGTCCATGCTCAGATGCCAAGGAGCTCAGAAAGTAACTGACTTTCACTAGTAATAATAAGATATACAGAGATTAGAAATGCATGTGCAAACATCTTAATGTCAATTGCATTAAAAATGAATTTTTCTGTATGAAATTGTATATTTTAGTAATGAAATAGCTATCTTTTTAAAAGGTTAAAACTTCATTTAATTTTATGTCTTACAGAGTTTATAGTGAATACAATATTGTACAACTGTAACAGTTCAACAGTAAACCTAAAAATTTACAGCCAATTTTGAAAGAGATGCCTCTTAGCTCAGGAAATTGTTATTGAATATGTCAATGCTGTTGTAATGAAATGCTTCTTCTAAGTATGTGGTTATTAAATAAATAATTTAAAAAAGAGTAAATAAAATAAAAAAGAAGGCATTCTGTACAGTATGTAAGATAAAAAGTCATTTGAAGAAAGTAAAGAATACCTTCAGAAATACGATCTTACAAAAATCTGTTTGGCCT
Organism: Nannospalax galili; assembly: GCF_000622305.1. NCBI lineage: Eukaryota > Metazoa > Chordata > Mammalia > Rodentia > Spalacidae > Nannospalax > Nannospalax galili. Next base: position 3,420,358 of record NW_008360315.1, on the reverse strand, counting down.
GGTCTACATAGTGATTTCCATGCCAGTTGTGAGCAGAGGGAGACCTTGTCTCAAAGAACAAACAAACAAAAAAAAACCCCAAAAATTGAAATCTATCATTCTATCTATTATCTATCATCCATCTGTCTATCATCCATCTATCATCTATCATCCTCCTATCATCTGTCTATTCTTTCTCTTCTCTCAGATAACAGAGAAGAAAACCGTGCAGACATAATCCATACAGACAAAATATAAAGTAGAATATGTATCTGATATGCATGAAAAAAATACCTTCATTTTCCCCTCACAGATACATAAATTCAAAACACCACATCCCTCCAGGACTTGTGTAGACATCCACAGCTGCTGTTTATTCATTAGTGCCATGATTCTGTCATGTCCAGAAGATACTGTTTTATCTTGGGGCATCATGCCCCTTCCTCTTACAGTTTCTCTGCTCCTTCTTCTGTAATGGTCCCTGCACCTTGGCAAGGGGCTGTGATATAAATCTTCCATCTGTAATTGAACAGTCAGTCAATTATTCTCTGCATTATTACTAATTGTGAGTTTCTGTATTAACAACTATCCATTGCACAAAGAAATGTCTTTGATGAGCCCTGAGAGCTTCAGTAGCCTATGGGTACAGCAATATGAATTTAGAGAGAAATTTGATACCTTATCAATTTAGTAGAATAATAGTAAATTCAACCCCTGAGTTTTGTGAGCTAACCAATCATGGAGTTTTGGCCATATTTGCAATACCAGACATCTGTTTCCTCCTATTAGCTGGGCCTTAAATCCAGTCAAAGAACAATTGTTACCCCCATAACATTCATGCCACTATTGCACCCATGGGTTTACCTGTGAGAAGGAAGGGGTTTATGAGCTTCCACTCCTAACTGAGGGGTATGGACAGCTGATGACTTATGGGAGAGGGAGAGTTTTATTTTCCTAAGGGTATGCCTCTTGTAAGCCAACTCCACTCATGTGGATGGCCTCATACCTAAAAATATACAGACAGCAGAAACTGAAAGATGCAATGATATTGGGGGATGATGGGGAAGATGTAGGTCTGGGAAGAATTAAGAGGAGAAATTGGGGGTGAATCTGATCAAAATGAATTGTATGAAATTCTCAAAGAAAATATAAATAGTTACTAAAGAATAAAGATGCAACTCTTGCCAGAGCTCTAATGAGAACCTCTCATTACTTCAAGAATTGGTGACAATGTGATGAAGCAAACCTTGACACAGCTGGTGAGAACACAACTGCTGCAGTCACCTGGAGAAGCTTGCAATGTGCTAAATCTGAATATATGTATAATTTTGTTCCAAATTCTCCTCCTGGCTGTAAAGTACACACTTATAAAGAATGTATAGTATGTCTGTTCCCAAAATGTTGTATACAAGAATGAAATCCCTAATCTAGAAACATTCTAAACATCCATGAAGTGTCCAGCAAAGCTAGATTTCATAGGGGCCAGAGAGATGGCTCAACATTTAAGAACCTTTGCTATTCTTGCAGAGGACCCAGGTTGAGTTACCAGCACCCACATGGTGGCTAACAACCATTTGTATCTCCTGTTCCAGAGAATATGACACAGTTTTCTGGCCTCTATAGACATTATATGCACATTGTACACTTAAATTCTTTCAGGCAACACACACATACACTAAAAATAAATAAATATTTATATAAAATAGATTAGATAAAATGTGGTGTATTCACAGAATAAACTATTATGTAGTAACAAGAATGAAACAGACTTCCATTATCTGCAAAAGTGCAGATGAATCTTATCAGCATATTTTTGATCAAAAAGACATCACAAAATAGATACTATGCTAATACATTTTCAGAAAGTAATTCAGAAGTGTTGTAAATTGGGATGATGGTTATTTGAGGAAAGTGAGTGGTTTCTTATAAGTATTCAAAGAAGTCTTCTGTTGTAAAGAGCTTTTTTGCAAAGATGTTCTCACTTTTAATAAAGTCGTCAGACTGTATATGCCTGGATTTATGATCTGTTGCAGGTGTACTACACATCAGCTTTAAAAAATAGTTTTACCAAAGTACACTTAAATTGGAAGTCATGGAATTCTAAAAGATACACATTGATTTAGATAACACAGAATGTCTAATGTACACCGTTACCGCATGATATCAGTTTGAGAAATAAGTCTGTGTGATCTGAAGTATTCATCAGAACAAACAGGTATTTCTATAATATGTGGTCTGTGTAAAGTGTTTTTATCTTGCTCCTATCAGTTCCTTGGCCCTTCCTGAGCTCTATTTCGGTTAATGACCCCTCTCTTTCTTCTAGCAGCATTGAATCCGTTCTCTTCTTTCCTAGAAAAAAAGATTGTATCCTATCAGGTTCACCTCCTTCTTAGTAAATGGGTAGCCAATTTTTGAGAGCCCCACAGTGACTCTTCTTCTCCAGGAGTGCACTTTGTCCTTCTCTGGTTCTACTGAGTAATCTCAAACATTATTGTCAGATTAGGTCTGCTGGATCCAAGATTAAATCCTATCATCCATCTAAGAAAACAAAATAAAGAAAAGCTTTATGCTCCCTTTAATGGAATTTTTTCTTAATTTAAACCACTGACTGTCTCCTATTCACGAGTTTTACTTTTTACATTTTGCCCATTTCTTCTCCGTGTGAAATATTCCTCCTTACTATTTGGCTATGTCTGACTCAATTCCTGTCATTTCACATTTGTAACTTGTCATCTGGCATCTCTGTCCATTCTCTATACTCACTTTGCACCAAATATATGTTTTAGCCTCAGTTTTTCCCTGTGATTTATAGACATGTCTGGACCCCTCCTGTAGACAGACATACAGTAAAAGATAAGACAGGATCCTTAATTTTCAAAATATAAATGAAAATTTCCCCTCCTTGACTTCTGATAATCAGGTTCCTTTTCAATTTCTAGTTTTATATTTCTGTTCAAATCTTTCATGTTACTGCCTTCTGTTTCTTGGTCTGTAGTCTTTCAGCATCCTCTGGATTGCTCCTCTTCTTCATAATATATACTTTCAAGAAAATTCTGTTCCCTGACTCTAATTTATAAAATGTTGTGGCAATATTATATCTACAAGTAAATTTTCCTATTAATGAAATGTTTTACCATTATAACTTCCTTAGTATGCTGTCTTGTCTCCTATGATAAATATCAATATAGTTCTTCCTCTATATCACCTTGTGAAAATTACATTTGTTTGTTAATCCTCTCCCTATTCAATCCAGTTTCTTTAAAAGAAATTAAAAAGTCAGTGTTTCTTCAGCCAAGATTGGGGTTTGCTGTTCCATTTCCCATGTTCTGTGCTAGGTTTTGTCTAGTTGAGTTTGTATGGGACTTGTGTATGATGACACCATTGCTGTAGATTCATATGATCAGGATCCTAGGAGCTTGTAAGACTCTATTTCCATATGGTCATGCACCTCCTGCCTGGTCTTACAATCTTTCCACCCCCTCTTCCACAATGCTCCCTGAGCTGTGGGTTGGTGAAAAGCTAACTAGACCTCAGTAGGTGAGCTTGTCTGAGGAACATCTGGGGACACTAACTTGACACAATAAGCTTTAACACAAATGATCGAATGTATGAAATCCAGTGGGGGGCTATGGGAGGGTACCGGTGGGGAAGGAGGTAAAAGATGATTAAGATTGATTGAGATGTTCTGTATGAAACACACAAAAACTCAATAAAAAATTTTAAAATAAATTAAAAAGTCTTAAATGGTAAAGATAAATGTATCTTCATACATTGAGATAAACTCCAATTTAGCAATCATTTTGAATCTTGATCTCATCATTCAGCACATTAGCTATTATTCCCAATTTAACATTGTAATAACTTGAATTCTATATCTTGATCAAAGTACATGATCAGGACACAAAAACGAGGCAGCATAGAATGCAGATCCCTTTGGCCTCTGTCCAATTATTTCTATTGTCATTAGATAGTGGCTTTTGAAAAAAAGTCTCTGCTGAACTATAAACCATTCCAACAACTCGTTACAATTATTTATCTATAGAAAACCTTGTCATTAATTTTATCCTAATCTGTTTATATAAATACTATAATTTTTGAAACCAAACTCCCATGAAAGGTAAAAGTAATGTTAATTATAGTCTTAATGAATGACACTAAAATGTAATTGTTTGCTAAGCAACTCCACAAACTGTCTAACCAAATTAATATAAAATATTATGAATATGTAAACTTCAGAAATTATAATGTCTGGTATTTAACACATTTTCCAAAGACATAATCATGATAAATTTTTATTACATATTTTGTGGACTTTCTGTTTCCAAGCAATCTTCATATAAGTGATATCTGCTCTAGAAGTAATGTTTTCATACCTTTGACCCTAAATTGCTGTAGAATCTAAATTGCTGTATCTATAAGGCAAAAATAGGCAAAAATTCACCTAAAGCGATGTATCAAATACTAATTGGGACAGTGTAACTGTGTTTTATACTTCCAAAATTATTTTTTACATTCTTCTCTTGAAGATTATTTTCTTTAAAAAAAAAATAGTTTGTTACTTTTATTTTCTGTGAAAGACCGTATTGCCTGAATGCAGTTAAGTGCACCGATGTCATGCAATTCCCACAGAGGTCAGAAGAGGGCATCGAATTCCCTGAAACTGGAGGTTGTTAGCTGCCATGTGGGTAAAGGGATTTGAACCTGGGTCCTCTCTGCAAGAGCAACCAGTGTTCTTAACTGCTGAATTCAGAAGATTATTTTCTTCAGCTATGAAGATTATTTTCTTAACTAGGAAATATAGAGACAAATAGAAAGCTGAATTTCTTAACTTCTAGGTTATAAGTTAAAATACAGGATATCTACTGTGGTTACCAACCTCTTATTTTTTAAGGTTTCAAGAAAAACTAAGAAATCGTTGCACTCTGATCATACTGCTGTACATTGTGCATTTAATAACTGTGGAAAATTATTATAGGTTTATTGAAGCAATTCATATTTTTCTTTGTTTCCTATTGCTCTGCCATACTTCATCATCAAGGTAAAGCAAGTTGGCTGCCCTCTTAAAATCTATATGTTATATACTTTGTCTGTGTGTATGTGTGTGTGTGTGTGTGTGTGTGTGTGTGTGTATCTGTGTGTGCTTATGAGTAGGGTTCATGTTGAGGTCAGTCATCATCCTTGGATATTACCTCTTGGTTTTTATGAGACAGAATGTGCCATTTGTAAGAAATTCGGCAATTAAGCCCTATTGGCTGGCCAGTGAACCCCAGAGTTCCACTTGTCTCTAACTTTCCAGCACTGGAATTGCAGTATCACCATGCCTAGCTTTTTCTACTTTGGTTCTGAGATCAAAGTCAAGTCTTTATGCATGGAAAACATATTACCAGCTAACACTACATCTCCTTACCAAGATGTATGTTTTAAATTAGGATTTTGAGTATTCAAAATTCAGCTTTTTCATTCTACAACTTTTACATTGCTCTTGTTGTTTCATAGAAATGTGTATGCATTTAATATTCTTTAAGCTTTCAAATTACTTAAAATGTAATTCAGTGACCAAAGTCACTAATTTTAACTAAAGAGATAAGCTCAGAATGGAGGTTATGACCTTGTGCATCATGAGGAAAAAGGATGAATGGCCCATAGACTCACAGTTCTTCTGAGAAAGATAGTCCTTTAATTCCTTGTAGGCATTTTTTCAAATAATTGGAATTTATCAAAGGACCTGACAGACAAGTAGTCCTTGTTCTCACAGAGCATACAGAATTTAAAGATTTTTGTAGAAAGAGAAATGGTCTTGTTAACTCATAGCCATAATATTTAACAAAGAAGCATACTTTACAGCTAAGTGATTCATTAATATTGACATATTATATTTTTATGTACCACATTTTATAGAATAAGCACTGAGCTACTAGTCAACTACAAAGTATATGTATCTATTAAAGAAAAATATTGACTCCATTTCCAAATAATGTTAGAATTCAAAAGTAGTTTGGTTTTTCGAAATCATTAGTTCATATTTGGATCAAGATGAACAAAATCACTGAACCAATTTTCTGTACCAGAAAATTATTTGCTTGGAAATATTCCTAAGAAAACTAGTTTACTGAAATGCTCCAGTAAATAATTCAGATGGCATGCCAATTCAAATAGATAGAAAAGACAAACATAATGAAGGGAGAATTTTTTTTTACTGCAGATGGGTTTTGATCTATGGTAGAGACGCTGTTTTCAAGAGAACCTGAGTAAATATTTGAAGACTCTGAAGTGCAACATCATTTTGTTATCCATTTTTGCCTTGTTTTATATAACGGGGAGATACTGATTTGTTATTCTTCGTAGGTTTTAATTCATTTGCCCTTCTTCAGTAATTGAGATTTCTAGAAATGGAGACAAAGCAATTTAAAAATGAACAGTGAGATGTTTTGGGCTTTCTTTAGCTCTTAGGGAGTGCATTTCTCTATTTAACAAACTCTCTATTTCTATTTATAACCATATGCTACTGGTAAAATCCTTTGCCCTGTGATACAAGAGCATGGGTATCTGGTGAACTGAGATCTGCAACTGATCACTGAGCATACTTTCCCTAACATCCTGGGCTCTCTCACTCTTTCTCAGAAATCCTTCTTTCACATGCATCTGTTTGCCAACCTCTATTGCAAAAGGTATGGCTTTCTCTCTTCCTCTTCTTCAACTCTCTCTGCTTGGACATTACCCAGATGTACTGTTTGCCTACACTATCATTTTTCCTCCCAAACCTTGAAAAAATTATCCTTTCCCTACAAAGCAATGGTTTCACATAGGCTTTTATTTTTCAGTCACTTCTGCAACACATAAAGCTTTCAGAATCAGAAAATGGTGAAAACATTCATATGTCATGCATCCTTTAACATAAATATAATCAAAGTGATTTGATATTATTTAAATGTTATTAAAATTTGATTAAAATTGTCTAAAGTAATTTATTGGTCTAATAGTTCCAATATCCAACTTGTTAAAATATACATCTTATGAGGAAGTAATTTAATTTTCAACCTGATAATTCAGTTCATTAACTATTGTATCTTCAAAACTGAAATTCTTTTATAAATATGCTGATGTGGTTATGTTCATAAGCTCAGACTGAAGATCTGGTCAGCAGCAATTCTTATTATAATTTTCTGACTCAGTTATTATTGCATTGTGGTCAAAGCAGTAGAACTCAATCCATCATTTTGTAGATTAAAGTGAAGTTAGTTTATACTCATGCTGGTTTAACTATTTTTCTATTTTTTTAAATCATAGAAAAGTCTTGTTTAGCTTAAAGACAGGAAACTTGGAAGCCTTACTGAATTACCTGAAATGACATTTCAGAGTTATTGGAATTCATTGGAGTGTTGGGGTATCTTGTGTTAAAATTATTTCATTGGAGAAATAAACATAGTGCAAAGATGCGAGACAGTTGTAAACCACGTCAATCAAAGAAGTCATCGTTCCAGGGGTTCTTGATTTTATACAGGATGGAATATAGATATATACCTACCTTGTAGGATCTATTCCATGTAGGTTAGATATTTATGGATATGTATCTTATGGGGTATATGCATGGTCTTCAGGTAAGGTACATGACTGACCGCCACTCTTCAATGCAGCAAAATCTCACCAGTACTTCTATGTCTTCCTGAATCAATAATAACATGTTACATTAAATGAATAGCTAGTTAGCTTTTAGCTCTTCTGTTATATTCCTTGGTTCTTCACAATGCTTCAAGCATCTTTCATTTTAAAAGCAATCACAGAATTCTCTCAGTCTTTAGCTCAAACCCCTAAGCTTTCACTATCCTAGTGAAGAAGTGTCTGCATTCAGAGCTACTGAATGTTTAATGTTTGATAAAATTAAACTTATTATTATTCCAGGTTTTTATTGTCTCAGCTTTCCTATTGATAATCCCGTAACATATTGCTTTTCTGCTTCAATAATGACAGTGTTATTAGACTCAAGTATAAATGAAAAAAGTAAATTAGAAGAGGAAATCCTTAAAAGTTCACTAAAGTACATATTAGTTCATTCAGGTGTCCTCTTTAAGATTTAAGTGGCTTTTTTTAAATCAGATATTAGAGTTACATTTTTTAATGATATAAACATCTGAAATAAATATTTGATTTATGATTATTTTCCTGGTCATTTGCAAAGCAAGTCATTTTCAGGCTTGGTTAATTGTATATTTTTAATAAAATTGTATGATTACTCTGAACAAATCCATTTGGTTTTTGAATTTCTTCTGTATTTTGACAAAATTTTCTCAATGTTTATAGTTCTACTTCATTTATTAAGCACTTTCCACAATACATTCCACTCTCCAAAGAGACATGTAAATTCTTTATAATTCTTCACAAAGAATATTTCAAAAACAGTACACAGGCCAACTCAATCACATGAGACCCCAGAGTGGAGTGAGAGAGATGGGTGGTGGCCAGGAACTACTGGAGACTGATTACTACTGGGTGAGGGATAATATGCCTTACTTATGATCTCTAGATAGGCTGACTAGACTCCAGTGGATTAATTTGCACTGGAGGACATCTGGTACAAATTCTTGTCTAGAAAAGACTTAACATATATGGTAGAATACATGAAGTCTGGTAGGGGGGGCAGGGACGGGGGAGGGCATCTACATTTGATTAAGAATTGTATGAAATGTACAAAAGCTCAGTAAAATTTTTGTTAAAAATTGGAACTGGAGCGATGGCTCAGAGGAAAAGAGAACTGTCTGTTCTTGCAGGGAATCCAGACTCCATTCCTAGCACCCACATGACAGTGAACAACTGCCTTTAACTCCAGATCCATGGGAATACCCTCTTCTGGCCTCCAGAGTTATTGCATGACAGGGGTGTACTTATATGCATGGAAGCAAATCACTTGAAGTCATAAAATAAAAATAAATTAATTTTAAAATGTAAAAAGGAGTATCTCAAAAAGATATGGAGAGCGTGTTACTAATTATTACATAGTGAACTTTCCTCAGTTCCCACTCATTCTCCTGTGGTTTATTTTATATTTTTATACTGTTTCTCTATTAATTTAGTTAAAAAGTTGTTTGGTGTCTTAGTTACTTTTCTAATACTGTGATAAAATACTGTGACCAAGAGAACATGTAAAAGGAAGCATTTACTTGAGTTTATTATTCCAGGTGCCAGAGGAATTTGAGTCAATCACGGTAGGGTGACATAGTGGCAGGAGATGACTGGAGGAGAGCTCAATCTTCAAGCAGGCACAGGAGGAGTAGAAGAGAAGAAAGCAGCTGGAAATCTGGCAAGGCTTAAGAACACTCAAAGTCCACCCCCAGTGACTTGCTTCCTCTATCAGGGCCACACCTGCTAAGACCTCCCAAAACAGTGTGACCAAATGGGGACAAAATGTCCAAATACTTGGAGCCTGTGCAGAACATTCTCATTCAAACCACACATTCCACTCCCTGGCTCCCATAGGCTCATGACGTTATAAAATGTAAAATTAATTTAGTCCAACTTCAAAAGTCCCCATAGTCTTTACTAGTCTCAATATTATTCAAAAGTCAGAGCCCAAAGTCTCTTCTGAGACTCAAGGCAATCTCTTAACTGAAAGCCCTGTAAAAATGAAAGACAAATTACATGCTTCCAGCACATAATGGAACTGAATACACATTCCCATTTCAAAAGGGAAGAATAGGGCATACTGATGAAATGCTGGACCAAAACAAGACCAAAATCCAACAAGGCAAGCATCAAATCCAGTAATTCCATGTCTGACTTCTAAGATTTTTCTTCCAACTGGCTTAGATGGCTCAGCGCCTTCAGCTTTGTTGCATGCAACATACATCTCTCTCGAGCTGGTACCACTACCTGTATACTCCCTGTGTGCAGCTCTCCTTGGCAGATGTCTCACAGCTCTAGCATCTCAAATGTCTTCTTTATGTCAATAAGGCTTCAACTTCACATCTTCATGTAATGACCTATCAGGGCCTCTTGGCCTGTCAGGGCCACCTTTTGTATTAGTTACTTTTATGTTGCTGTAATAAAATAACATGACCAAGGGAACTTATAGGAGGCAGAGTTTATTGAACTTACAGTTCCAGGTTCCTGAGGGATTAGAGTCAGTCATGGCCGGGAGTCATGGTGAGGTGGTCAGAGCAGGACCAGAAAGCTAACTGCTTACATCTTAAAGGAGAGTCCTGGAATTCATTTGTAAAGAATCAGGGAAGGGGCCAAGTTAGAACCATCACCCTGTTGGGCGACATCACCCTTAAGTATGTAGTATTTGCATATAACCAATAATGACATTTAGAGTTTCCCTTGATAGTTATGAGTGTGACAGTTGTGAGAATTTGGCATAGATCTCCTGGATGTTAGAATTGAATTCCATTCTTTCATGACCTTGACACTCTTTTTAAAATTAAATTAATTGCTTTTTAATTATTTTTGAGAACATGTAGGCTGTATATATTTGTAGAGTGCTGTAGGATATTTTGATACTCCTGCTCATTGTGTATTGTTTAACTCAGTTCAAGCATCCTTGTCTTCTCAAGTGCCTTCCATTTCTTTATGGTGATGTTATGGTTTGAATTCGAAATGTTCCAATCTGGGTGTTCTGATGTAAACGTCCAAAGATTTGGTTTTTAATTATATGCATGCATGTGTGCCTTGGATTATGTTTGTGCACCATGGATATGAAGATGCTTCAGGAGGCCAAAAGAGGGAACCTAACTGGGGTCCTCTGCAAGAGCAGTAAGGGCTCTGGGGTGCTAAGCCATCTCTCAAGCCCTAAATGATTGAAGCTTGAAGAGACACTGCCTTGCTAGGGGAAGTTGGACAACGGGGGAAGGGTCTTTGGAGTTTATATCTGACCTTGTTCCCTTTTCATCTCTCAGCTGCCCAGACTGCACCAAATGAGCAATTCTGTCCCACTACATCCTCTTTGGTCCTTTACCTATGGACCCAGGAGAATATGGAAAGAAACACCTGAAATCCTATACCAATATGAATCTTTCCTCTTTTAAATTACTTCTCTCAGGCTTTTGTCATAGTAACAGCAACAACAGAAAACTTTACAGGTCAAAACATTCTAATTAATTTCTTCTTGCTTTTTGAAAAATATAGAACATTATAATTATAGTCTCCTTACTGTGCAATAAAACACTAGAACTTTTAAGTTTTATGTTACTGAAACTTAGTACTCCAGCACTCTTGTCTCCTGGACTCTACCCAACCTCTGTTAACCCACTGATAACTTGGGACAATATTGGTCAATTTCTTATTAGTTTTATCTTTTTTTTCATGCATGAGTGTATTGCCTGCATGTAGGTAGGTACACCCGTGTCATGCAATGCCCCCAGAGGTTAGAAAAGGGTGTAGGATCCCCTAGAAATTGTCCAGTCATCTCTCCAGCCCTGGTCACTTAATTTTACACAGTTCTCTCAATTTGGATTTATTTCAAATTTATAAAAGGATGATTGAACTTAATTTTTTCAGGATCATCACAAATCAGGATACTCAAAATTCATCATATCTGAGAACACACAAGTTTGACAGATCTTGTTATTGAATTTAGTCATTTGTCTAAAGTGGTGTTCATTATGTTTCCCAAATTTAAAAAAGCTATTTTTCTTTAACAATCAATTAACTTCTTTGGGGAAGCACTAAAATATTAAATGAATATCACATTTCCTCCAACACTTTTTTATTTTAGAAACCATTATTAGATCTTGAAAATGCAGTTTTTGCATTGGTGTTCATGATGGTTTTCTAACTTTTGCATAAAGTTGAATCTCTTTTTAAGTAAGAACGACATCCTCTTTTATATTTACTTGTTCAGTCATCCACTTGTATTAGTATAGATAAGCATTTTCAATATATTGTGATGCTATTTGTCTCACTGCTTAAAGGACTCCAATCTGGGCCATTGGAAGGATTTTGGGGTTACTCCTTGTGTTCTTTCCACACATATCTCCTCCTTTTTTGTTGTAAGACAAACATATTTTGTACAGTTTGTAGGTTTTTCAAAAGAAATTATGAGTACACATTACCAGAATATTAGTACTGTTCCCAGAGAATTGGAAAATCACCTCTGTCCTTGGATGACGCAGCACAGTATTAGGAATATCTCATGTAGAGCGTTCTCTCTAACACGAAATGCAGCAGAGACAAAAGAGGAGGTAAATTTAAACATTTAATAAAATAAAATAAGAGTAAGAAAATTTGAGTACAACTTGCAAAAATAGCAAGGTGGATGGGTTCAGACAGGAGCAGACACCTGTGATTCCAAATTTAGAGTGCTGCTAGCTTTTATTGAAATGGACATGAAACTTTCCTTCTTTCTAGGTTGATGTGAGCCCAGGACATAAAAATTGCATTTCATCTTGCCTGACCAACCAATGAAGAAATAATTAACTGCATTCTATCACTGTTGATTTTAACTTTGCAGTCAGTTAAAGGCTATTCCATATGTCCTCAAACTCAATCTGGGTGTTTGAGATAAGAAACAGCCTTTGTTACAGAGATTTCCTTTCAACTTTTATGGGCTTTGGGTCAGGAAGGTACAACAAAATGTATTTATTGTCATCAGTTTACCCTTTAACTTTGTCACAAGGTTAAAGTAACTCCCATTGGTTCATCTTTAACCTAACAATTGCAAGACCAAAGCTGCTCTTCTGTTTCATTTTTAACTAAGCAGTTTGAGGAATTGTTGCAGAAACCTTAGTATTTGAAAGTGGTCAGCTGCCTGCTTGAGAATCAGCCTCCTCTCCCAATTCTTTCACTACATCAGTAGCATCTTACTTACTATGGAGAAATTAATGTACACATATGGACACACATTTATCAACTAATATTGCATCTGCTTTTTGCTCAATATTGTTTTTTCTGTCCTAGAAATACCATCAAGATACAACAGCTCTGTTCATGTGTGGTTTCTTTTTGTTTGTTTGGTTTGGTTTTTTAAATGTTCCTTTACTAGGATGTATCTAATTGTGTGTGTGTGTGTGTGTGTGTGTATCTGTGTGTGTGTGTGTGTGTGTGTGATTAGTCTGCTATTAGGAGTTTGAAAGGAATATCATAGGAAGTTTTTATCATATCATGTCATGTAATTTGTGATCACAGCATACATAGCAGACTGAAGCAAGCAAGCATTGGGAAAAGTTTAGTAACTGAAACTTTACTTAGTTTTGGAGTTATGTACATAATCTTCTAGATTTTTAAAATTTATTTACTTTTATTTTATATGAGTGTTTTGCCTGTATGTTTTTAAGAGTACCATATTGTACAAAGCCTACAGAGGCCAGAAGAGGGCATAATATCCCCTGTACTGGAGTTATGGATTGTTGTTGGCCTCCATATGGGTGCTTGGAATGGAACCCTGGTCTTCTGTAAGAGCAGCCAATGCTCTTAATCACTGAGTCATATCTCTAGCGCCCATCATCTTTTAATTATGCAGTTTACCTGCTCTCCAACAGTGAAAAAGCGCCTAGCCCCAAAGCAGGAAGATAGGGGACAGGGTGAGATTAAAGAACCCAAACCTGGAAACATTTGATTCAGACTCTGACTACATGTAACAGTATCTATCTGCATGACTGACTTCATTTTTGGTAGTAACCTTGATCATACCAGTTCCCCACTGTACATTTTCTCTTTCCCCCTCTTTGTACACAGTATGCCTTGTAAAACTATTTGGAATTCAGCAGATGTTTTTCAGATTTCCCATACTGTATTTTTAAAATTTTTATTTTTGTATTGAATTTTTTGATGATATTTGTTTCTTCCCCACTTACCCATGTCTATGCTGGGATTCTTTCTGGTTTGAACTTGCATAGGATTTAAGCATGCTGTCACCATTGCTGTGGGTTCAACTAACAGCCGTCTGGAAGACTCTGTTTCCTTGTAATCCATCCCCTCTGGCTCTTACAAGCTTTCCACTTCCTCTTCCACAATGATCACTGAAGCTTGAGAGGCAGAGGTTTGAAATAGGTTTCCTATTCATGGATAAGCACTCTATGGCCTCTTGTTCTCTGACATTTGCCAATTGTGGATTTTTGTGATAATCACCATTTTCTGCATAAAGAAACTTCCCTGTTGAGTGTTGGGAGATGCATTCATCCTATGTGTAGAGGTTGCATTAATGATATGTCACTTAGGGTTAAGTTTCTGACAGATACTCATTTTCTGTGTTTGATGAGTTCTGGAACTCTGTAATAATCTCCATCTGTTGCAAAAATAAGATTCTTTTATTAAGAGTGAAAGATACACTTGTCTGTAACATTAGGATGCATATTTTGAATAAAGTAAGACATTGTTGGGATGCAACAACAGTACATTTTTCTTTGGGCTCTATGATTTGTCTAGCCATGTACAGCTTTTACAGTACCACACATGAGTTCCCTCCCATTAAATGGGCCCTAATTCCAATTAGACAGCTGTTGAGAATAGTAGGGGTCCTTCCTGCCCAACCATCTGCATAGTGCCTTCTGGCACTATGAAAGTCACCCATCCATCCAGTGGCATGGGTGTTCCAGCTTAGACTTGGCTCTGTCTCTCCTTCTCCTACACTCACATCATGCAGTGTCTTCAGCAACATGGCCTTACTGACTTTTTCTGGTGTACAACTGACATTAGTGGCAATAGCATTGGTTAATCTAAGGAACTCTAGGTTCTCTTTGGGCAACAGCTCATAGGGGGGCAACCTCCCGGTACTGTAATTTTTTTTTCTTAACAGTTTTACAGTTTTGGGAGCCTCTGTTTTTATTTTTAAACAGGATTAGGCTGTTGTAGGCATTTGACAACCATCCTCGTGGATATCACTTGTGTCATACCCATCCATAAAGCTCCCAAGGATCTTACAGCTATAGTTGGCCTTTGTTTCTTCAGGTGTACCTGATCTCTTTCAAATGGGTTTCATACCTATAGAATAATCAGTGGTTAACATCATATATTAAATCAATCATAGACAAGGTTTAACACAGCGTGGAAAGGTTTTATCCATTTGTATTAATTATTTTCTCCATAGAACTCTGTTGCGTACCACAGTGTGGTTAAGAGTCATTAACTAGGTTCCTCTCTCTCTGCATGGACACCAGAATTTTGTGTTTTGATGTATCAAGAAATTTCATATTGTTTATATGATTTTTAGCCTTGAAAATATATATGAAAACAAGCTTTTATACAATTTTATTTATTCAATCATTTGCTTAAATCGGTATGCCTAGAAGGAATGATGAATATTAGTTTTATTCTTTGGACTGTAAAGTTCTGTCCTTCCTTTGGTATTTATTCAAATTGCTTTAACAATGTCCAGGAAAATCTCTTCCTTGTAGTTGGTTCCCACATACTCTTGACAAAATTGCATCTTATTAAATATGCTCACACACATGTTTCGAGTACTTACTAAGGATACCAGATGCTTGATGATTGGTATTTTTGCCCAGTCTAAGAATCATCTTTTTCTTTCCAAGGTGCCTATCAAAAAGCATCCTCTGACACAAGATGACCACATGTCCTTCACCACAAGCATGACTTCTCTCCCCATTACATGAGTATAGAAGGCAGTAGTAGAGAAATGGTCTTTCCTCATTGAGACAAGGTTCAGGAATTCTCTCTCTCTCTTTAAATTATGTTGAATTTTTGCTGTAAATAAAGCTCTGTTGTTTTTCAGAAAGGATGTTTTTCCGGTTCATTTGATAAACAGCAAGAGATTTTTCTGAGCTCTTCATCCTAACAAGCTGGCGTAATTCCTGATGTCAAATTCGCAGAATTATTGGCTTCCCCACTACTGCAATATCAGTTTTCTCATATTACAGCATCTATTTTTATTGAATTCTGTGTATTTTGCACATCTTTTTTGTTTTATTTATTATTTTTATTTTATGTGTATGCATGTATTGCCTGCATGTAGGTAAGTGCACCCATGTCATGAAATGCCCACGGAGATCAGAAGGGGCTGTCAGATCCCCTGGAACTGGAGTTACAGACAGTTAGCTGCCATGTGGGTGCTGGGATTTGAACCCAGGTCTTCTGCAAGAACAACTAGTATTCTTAACTGCTGAGCCATTTCTCCAGCCCCGTATTTTGCACATTTTAATAATATTTAAACCCTCCCCATTTACACCTGTCCTATAGCCCCCCTCAGCAGATTTCAATGCATTCTGTTATGTATGTTAAGGCCTATCAATCTGATATGTTAAGGCCTAATGTGTCCTCAGATATCTCTCAGTGGGAGTTTTTCCACTGGAACATGGTCAGCCTACCCTTCTTCACTCACTCAGCAGTGACCCAGCCAATAGTTCATCAGACAAGGTTAGGGTTTCTTACCCATTTCCCTGCTTCTATGCTAGGCTTTTGCCTGCTTTTATTTCACATAGATTTATGCATGCTGTGACCATTGTTGTATGTTCATATTAGCAAGTTAACAGCAGCCTTGGGAACTATGTTCCTTGTGGTCATCCACTGCCCTTAAGTCTTATAGTCTTTCCATCCCTTCATCTGCAGTGGTTCCTGAGCTCTGGGTGATAGGGGTTTAATATAGGAGTCTTATCAAGGGACACACCCTCTGCTGCATTAGGAAGTTTCACTGGTGAGAGCTGAGAGATGAATTATTATTCTCTCTACTCACTGTTCCACTGTGAACTGTGAGGCCTAGGTATAAAAATTTCATTGTAGATGTGTCACTTAGGGCTAGGCATCTCACAGAAGTTACTCACTGTGTGTGCCGTTTTGGAACACTGTAATAGTCTCCCAAATAACCCAGGCTATTGCCACAGCCCTTGACTTCCCAGACTTGATGGTAGACTCTATTGTTGAAATCCAGACATAATTTAGACACAGGACATGGAGCAATGAATCTGGAATTGACCTGAAATCCTCCTCCTTGAAGACTATCTCTCTTAGTTCTAGAGGATTCTATGTAAGCTGCTAAGGGAGAAAATCAATCAATAGTCCAACCCCAGCTGTAAAGCAGAGTAAGCACAATAATGACCAGCACAGCAGTGTATCTCTATAGACACAGTAGTGGCAGTTAAAATATTTTATTTATTTGTTTATTTTTCATTTTATTTTATCTTATTTTATTTATTTTATATGTGAGTGCATTGCCTGCAAGTAGGTAGATGCACCCATGTTGTGCACTGCCCACAGAGGTTAGAAGACTGTGACAGATCCCCTAGAACTGGAGTTCCTTATGGCTCTTAGCCTCCATGTGAGTTCTGGGAATTGAACCCAGGTCTTCTTCAGGAGCATCCAGTGCTCTTAATCACTGAGCCATTTCTCCATCCCCAGTAGTAACACTTTGATCTTGGGGATAAAATCAACAACTGTGTAACTGAACTTGAAGTACATTCAGGAAAAAAAAAATTCATATGTGGTACCATTAAACATAGACAAATACACAGGGCTAGAGAGGTCATGGATCCTAGAGAAAACCCTGTGTCTGTCACAGCCTAAGACAAACCTATTTTCTTGCTGTATGGTAAATATATATTCTTATATTTACAGATGTGCACCTCTCACTTACTCATCAAATCAGCTTCTTTTTACAACAGATCGAGACTGTTACAGTGTTCTCATTCTAACTCTTGCCCACACATTGATTTTAGCAATTTGTCTCAATCACTACACAGGCAACCCTACCAGCTTTTGGTTCTGGAGGTTTCTTTTCTGACCAAGCAAATCTGAGATGTGAGGCTCCATATCTCTCCAGATGTCAGACTAGCCATTTGCTCTACAATTCCAGTTCTCTGAGCCACAGTCTTGATTTTTGGTTTAAGCTTTTCCTTACTGAGAAACAAGAGTAAGTGATGCCTTTTCAAATTCTTCATAGCCTAGAATTGAGACCAGAAGCACCAACCCACCTTTTTTGATATTTCATCTCTTTCTGCCTTTTCAAATACATTTGAGTTCATACTGTGAAATTTTTATGTTGTCTATAGTAATTTTGGATTAAAAAATTTCCATTTAACTCTGTTCTCAACATATATTTTTGTTTTAATTATATGTATGTGTGTGTGCCTTTGTGGGAGGATGTGCATGTAAATTCTGGAGCCTGTGGAAGCCAGAGGCAATGTGTCTCTGGTAGCTGTGACTGTAGTTAGAAGCACTTGTGAGCTGACAGATGTGGGTGCCAGTAAAGTAACAGGGGCTCTAAACCACTGAGTCATCCATTTAGTTTCTTTAACTATTATCCCATCGGTGTTGATAATTTGTTGTTTAGGTCATTCTCATAAATTATTTTTACATTTTTAAACATATATCCTATAAGTCTATGGAAATATTTATAATAACTGATTCACTTGTTTTTCTATTAAATCCAGCATAGCCAATTTTGCACTGATGTGAGCTGATAAAACCTTACTCTAATCATCAGTCACAGATCTTTATCAACTTCATGATTTTTGTTGTTATTATTGACAGCTAGATATTTTACAACATATTCTATATATTTTAGCACTGCTTGATTCCTTTTTTCCACTATTACTTATTTACTTGATCTGTCTCTTTGATATAGGAAGTCTCTGTTAGGTTTTATGTTGTTGCCTGGAATTTTAGGAGTCTCCTGTCAGTCTGTACAGTTTAATGGTCAGCTAATCATTTACACAGAGGGTTGTATCCACACCCACAGTTATGTAAAGCTTGTCCTGTCTGCAGATGGATTTATGTGTGGTTGGGGAAGTACATTCAAAGTTCAGCTTTTTTTTAAAATTTTACCTCAACTCTTACTTTCCTCCAAGCACTCACAGTTCTTTCTGGAACATGCACTGAGTTTTCCAGTCAGGAAGGACGATTTGGATAACTTGTCCCTTCCAAGTGTTTCTTATTTTCAGAACCTATTTACTGACATTTTGATCAGAATTCTACTTTCTTTACCTGGAATAGCAACCTCAGAAGAGTGTGCATTCCCCAAACTTGACTCACTATGCCTCCACTCACATTAAAAATGACACCAGTCTCAAAATCAAGCCTGTTCTCTGCCACATATGTGCCGCTAGGTTTTATGGGAAGCCTGCTGCTGCATTGCTCAAACTCTAACCAAGCAGCATTCAGGTATTTGCTAGGCCTTGAAGTCTGCTTCCTTCTGCTGATTGTATTAGTTTTTCTAACAGGGTCTCATATATAGCCCTTAATGGCCTGAATGTAGACCAGGCCTCAAACTCAGAGCGATCCACTTGTCTCTGCCTCCCAATTTAAGAGACAGAGCCTTGCTTTTCAGGCCAGGCTGACTTTGACCATCTTGTCATCCAGACTTATGTTCTTGAACACTGGGACTATGACACATATATCTGGCCAGCAGCTTTGGTATCACAAGCAATTTTTAAAAGTATTTATTATTTTTATTTTATGTGCATGAGTGTATGAGTGTATTGCCTGCATGTATGTAAGTGCATCCAAGTCATGCATTGCATGGACGTCAGAAGAGGGTATTGGATTCCCTAGAACTGGAGTTATGGACAGTTGTTAGCCACCACGTGAGTGCTGGGAATCAAACTCAGGTCCTCTGCAAAAGCAGCCAGTGTTCTTAACCACCAAGCCATCACTCCAGTCCCACAAGCGATCTTTAACTTAATTTATTTTAAACGTTATCTTAAATATTTTAAGCTAATTTGCATTTTGAAGTGTAACACTTGACGTTTAATTAGGGGAGATAAAATGGAGAAAGAATTCAAAATAATTAAGAATATATAGAGAGAAAAAAAATTAAGAAGACCGAAGATGACATCTATCCATATCATAGCATCAAGAAATAAATAATCCAAAGAAGTAAAGCCAAAATTATGTGGGTATGTTCACAAATGTGTAGTTATGTATTCATATTTTTTCATAAATACAGGAAAATTACTTCTCTGGAGTTAATTCTTGTAAGAATACTGAACCCTATTAATGAGTAGTAAGATTGTAGTATATTCTACCTGCAAAGGTTTGCATCCTACTGTATTTGCTATGCCAAGAGCCATTAGCCATCATCATTTGCTACTAAAATACTGACTACAATATTGTTACGTTTATGGATAACTCTATCAACTTATCTGTCTGTCTGTCTATATATCTATATGCATCTATATACATATATATCATCTATCATGATATCATAAATATGAAGAGCACTTTCCCTATATGTTCACCTGTACAAATTGTGACATGACTTATCTAACAATGCCTTTGAAATGAGATGCATACTCCAGCTCACCATGGCTCAACTACAGCCCATTTCCCGTTCAGGGATTCCAACGGTTTCTATCGGCAGCTGCATAAGAACGCTGCCCTCATTGTCAGTTTCTCGGTTCATCCTTGGTAATACCCTGTATTCCCTTGTTTAAATGCTTGCCATGAGTTTTAACCTACGAACATTAAAATCTAAAGTCTTAGAATTTCCTAACATTAAAGATTTAGGTCGATTTTAGATAACTTGGTCATAGTGTAGAAGAATAAGGTCGAAGGCAGTGGTCCTTTGGGATGGAAGTCACTATTACAAAGCTGAACTTGCACAGCTATGCTTCCTGAAGAACAGTTAGAAATGGAGGAATCAGGATGTTTCTTCTTATATTCTTTATATTTAATTTTCAAACCTTTTATTTATGTATTTGTGTGTGTGCACATGCACCTATGCAAGCAGATGTATTTGCACAGACAACTTGTGAAAGTCAGAAAAAACTCTTAGGAGTGGGCCTCTCCTGTCACCTTGTGGGATCCATGGACCAAACTTGGGTCCTCAGACCTGTACATTAATGTGTTTACCTACTAAACATCTCACCAGCCCAAAACATGTTTCTTATTTCTCAGTTTTTGTAGTTGTAATTCATCATCACCCCAAAATTATTTTTCCTTTTTAAATAATGTTTCATCATTGATCATAGAACATGTTTAGTTTACCTCTGATCTTAATTTTACTATTGTTTGATAAATTTTACATATTCATTAATAGTAAATAAAAATTATTAAACTTTCTCAGTGCACTTATTAGCAAATCACAATGCCAAAGCAAACATAGCATGCATAAAAAGGCCCAGCTGGATCCAGCTTACAAAATTAGTCTACTTGGTGCTGGAGAGATGGCTCAGCAGTTAAGAGCTCTGGCTGCTCTTCCAGAGGGCATGGTTTTGAATCCCAGCATCCATATGGCTGCCAGCAACCACTGGTAACTCCAATTCCAGAGGTTCTGATGCTCTCTCCTGGCCTCTATGAACGTTGCACGAGCAAACACAAATATATAAAGGTGAAACACTCACATACATAAAATGAAAATAAGTAAATAAAAAAAATTTTAAAAACAAAATGAGTCTAATCTTAATATTGTCATCCTAGACAGGAGCCTTGCAGAGGTGTATCTGACTTTCAGCCCCTAATTCATTTGCAGTTTTCATCCAGCAGGCGTTTCAATCACTGAATCCTTCCTGTCAAAACTGAGTTTAAGAGAATTTAGCAATCACCTCTTGAACTGCATTCATTTTTTTTCTCTTAAACTCCTAGTTTTTAAACAAATAAGAACTGAGCACATATACATAAGTATATTCTTGCCATTTGCTACACAAACAAGTATGTAATTTTCATATTCTTTAGAAGTTTCTTCCTGAGCTTAACATCCCTTACAATATATTATTGATCATGATTCCTTTAGGAGTTGAATAGATGATTTTCTTATTTATACTCATCTTTGGATATGGATTTCTTTGCAACAAAACTCAAATTTCTGTCTTCTCTGATTGTCGTGGTAAGAATCACAATCATTTTGTTGAATTGACTTATTTACTTTTATTTATTTATTTATTTATTTATTTATTTATTTATTTATTTATTTATTATTGAGATAGTTTCCTACTTAGGGGCCCAAGGTAGCCTGGAACTCATTCTGTAGCCCCCACTGGCCTTGGACTTCTGGCAATTCTTCTGCCCCAGCCTCCCAAGTTTACAGTGGTGTTGACCAAGTTCTCCCAGGGTCTCTGGGCACTATCAGACAAACCATATAACATATCTTTATGTGAATTTATTATAGTTTATACCATTTTGGAGAGGGAGTGACTTACAAAACCAAACACCCAGTGCCCACTGCTGCACGGTTCAGAGCCCGCCATTCCATTCTTGCTTCTGGGGCACATCTATAGTCACCTCTGGCTTTTGCTTATGCCTCGTGGGTCTGCAGTCTCGTCCCAGGTCGGTAAACACCAGGCCATTCTGTTCTTGCAAGCCAAGCCACTGCCTTCATTCCCAGCTCCTGTCCAAGATGGCACAGAAAGCCCCTCCCTCCACCTCCACGGCTAACTCTCCAGTCAGTTCTCTGCAGCAAGCCCCGGCCTTTGGAGGAAACTGGCTGCTTAGGACACAGGTAGTGATGAGTTACCACACCCAGCCCATATTACTGAATTATTTTCCATAGATTTTCAATGTGATTGTCATCATTGTGTATTTAATTTAAAGTTATTAGATGACTGAAATGCTTTTTACTGAAAGAAAGAAAATTACAAACAAATACATATGGTCATGTGCATACTGAGATAGTCAAGGATATCAATATCTCACATGTAATTTGAGGTACTTGATAAATAAAGAAAATGGACTGGAGAGATGGCTCAGCAGGTTGAAGGTGCTTGCCGTGCAAACTTAGTGACCTGTGTTTGATCCCCCAAACCCACATAAAGATGGAAAGAGAGAATCAATTCCACACAGTTGTCCTCTGATCTCCACACACATGAACACCCCTCCTCCCCCACTACATGTATATGCATATACACTAATAAAAGTGTCCCTCAACTGATGAGTGGTTATCAAAATGTGGTATATTTATACAGTGGAGTTCTATTCAGCAGTAAAGAAAGATGAAATAATGAAATTTGCAGGTAAATGGATGGATCTAGAAACTGTTATACTAAGTGAAGTAACACAGACTCAGAAAAACAAATGACGTATGTTCTCCCTCATATGTGGGTCCTAGCACCAAATCCTTTTAAATTCCAGGTCCTTTTAATAAGATGATGCTATACAGCAGTCCCTTCTGCATGAAATAACTACCAACATCATGACTTATATGCATGTATGAAATTCTCAAAGTTTTTTTAAAAAATTTTAAAAAATGAAATAGAGATCTTTTTTAAATGTTAAAAGCACTCAATTTTATGTCTTACAGGGTGTATACTGAGTTCAATATTGTATAGCTGTATTAATTCAACTGTGAACCTAAAAATTTTATAGCCACTTTTGAAAGAGATGTATCTTTGCTCTGGCAATTGTTATTGAGTGTATTAAAGCTGTAATGAAATGTTTCTTCTAAAAAATAAAGAATAAAAATAATAAAAATTAAAAAAAAATAAAGAAAATACTTTTTTTAAAAAGTATATCAATATATTTGTCATTATGTGTCAAGGCCTGACTTACGCTATCTCAATGTTAGATCCAAATGATTTCTAATGTGAATGATTACTGTAAAACTCAGTGTTTCTCTATGTTTGAAAGTTATCATAATCAAATACTCAGGGAAAAATACAGACTGTCTATGCTTTGAAAAGAAACACTACTTTGATCAGGATTTGAATTTAAAGACATTAGGAGAAGAAATTTCCAATTTGGGTTTTCTAAAATAACCATACTTTTATCAGTGTTCTTTCAGAAAATGTTCTTGAATAATAAAAGCCACTTTTATGCACCCTGTAACTCTTTAGAATACACTATTCTTGGCACCTTAAATTCTTGATCATATTGAATCATCATCACAACCCTGAATGATACAAGTTATTATCATTTTGTTTCTGAGGTTCAAAGATGGTTGACCCTTGCAGTACAGTCATAGTTCTTACTTAATTCAGGATACTTGCTTTATGTGTAATATAGTGAGTAGTAAAGGCAGAATTCAATCCATTCTTCCTGGTTCCAAATTCACATTCTATGTGTTCTTTCTGTTTATTTTCTCTTTAACCTTCTATTTTATCACTAAAAGCAAAGAATACTCACATAAAAGTATACTCTTTTTTGGTGTTTTTGAAACAGGGTCTCCCTGTAGCCCCCAGCTGGCCTGGAACTCACTATGTAGAACAGGCTGGCCTTGAACGCACAGAGATTCACCTGCCTCTGCCTCTCAAGTGCTAGGACTACAGGCATGTGCCACCACTCCCAGCAAAAGTATACTATTTTAAACGAAGTCTTCAATGATGTGTGTGTCTTATATATTCTGAGAATAATGACATTACCCTCAATTTTTCGAGGGGGTGGATATTTTATTGATTTTTCATGAATTTCATAAATCTTGATTAAATTGAGACCGGTCCACTCTCTGAACCCCCATAGGCCCATCTCTTGTTTTTCCTTCATTCTATCATCTATGCTAAGGCCTGTTGAGCCACATTTCTATCCCCAAATATCCCTCAATGTGAGTCCATCCATTGGCGCCTGGTCAACCTATCTAGTGTCACTACCTTGAAGAAGACCAACTCTCCCTTTCCCAGTAGTTGTCACTTGCCAACAGTTTCTCAGCTAAGGTTGGGGCTTCTTATTCATTTCCCCTTTCTGTGCTAGGTATTTATCTTGTTTGAACTTTCATGGGCCTTGTGCATCCTGTCACCATTGCTGTGAAATTACTCATGTGAGCTCACTTCAAATGTTATCAAAACATAACTTAATAATCCCTTAAAAACTTTCATTTAGCTTTAGTTAAAAATATATACAATGACTGTCAATTCTTAATGTGTGGTCTGGAAAACAGAAATTTAAACATCATTTAACAGAAATAGTCTTCCTTTTATCCCTCATGATCTTTATTCTCCATCTAGTGCTGTGCGAATGTAGAATTTGTGAGTGAATGTTCTGTCAGATTTTAACTATATTTTCCTTTCAAACATTCCTGGCAGAGAGATTAAGTATACCTTCAAAAAAATCACATTACTAAGATGTTGATATAGCAGTCAAAGATAATAAATTTTATATCAATCCAGTACAGTGTTTGTTTTCAGGTCTGGAAGTAGGTATCATTTAACTGGAGACAGCTTTTCACAAAACTGTCATTCCTTATGTTGTTCATGTGTTTCTAAAGAGAGTAAATGTTTTATTTCTTTGCTTTTAGAAGTGTGTTAAGTCACACAAAATGAAACAAATTGTAAAACATGATTTCGCAAATGAATTAACATATTTTCTATGACTTAATTTGTTCTGACAATTTTTGTAGCGACAATACAGTTTTCCTCTGACAAGCCCAATTAGGTTTAAAGCACCCTTATTTCATGTCTTTGAGAAAGCGACACAAGTCAAATGGGGAACTATCTATGACAGAATGGGCAGTGAAATAAAAGGCACAGTAAGCTTAAGAAAATTAATGTTGAACGATTCATAAATATGAAATAAGATGATAAACCACTATTATAAAAGTTTAAGCAATAACCTTGCTAAAATGTAAAAGATTGCATAATGGTAGATTGCCTTTTAGCTTTAAAGTGAGGGAGGAACAGGAGGGCATGAGAGAAGAAATATTAAAGTATTCACTCACAGAGGGAGAAGAGAGATAAGGGCAAAGATTCTTCTATTTAAATTGCTAGAATTTTAGTCTTATATAAAGAAACAAATATGAGATTTGGTCAGATCTTTTGGTATGCTCTGAATATATTCCACAAGACATATGTGTTGAGACATAAATCACCAATGTGACAGTGTTAAGTGGTGGGAATGTAGCAATGATAAGGTCAAGAGGGTAAAGCCATTAAAAACAAATGATCTTGTGACATATTTGAGGAAGGTACTTATACCTGTGCCACCAACTTTTGCTTTTCTTCCAGGAGAGAAAACAGCCATCATCAGACACTTCATTCTAGGAGAGATTTCATCTTGGACTTCTGTCTTCTATAAATGTGAAAAAAATTCTGTTGTTGATAAGTTACCCAGGCTAATATATCTTCTTATAACGTCACAAATGTACTGAAGCATCTTCTTTCAGAAGCTTTGGTCACATCATCAACTTACCTTTGGTGCATTTATCACTTTTGGAACTTCATATGTAATGGCCGCGCACTTGATCGGTATTTGTGTCCTTTGCAAAGAAGTAGCTTCCAGAGTGATAGAGACCCTATTTAGTTTGCTGTGAGCTACTCTATGAGCCAAACTGATACCATCTTCATGAGTTTTGTTGGACCTACTTCTGAGTCTGTCACAGAGGGTCCTCTGAACTCTTGACATTCCCTACTGAAAGAGGGGAAGAGGAGGATCAGTAGAACCTTGCCTGATATTCCACTTCTCAAAGTCATTTGTATGCAATTTTGCCCTAACTGCCTGTGGCCTTTGGTTCTTGGGAGGTGCTAGAGTATATAGGCAAGGAGGGGATAGCTGAAGTGGTCCATCTATTCAACTTTGCAAAAGCCAACATCCATGCTGGGTGAACACTTCCCAGTATAGCTGCTTTAGGGCCATATATGCTTTTGTCAATAACTCCTCACCCAAGGTCTGTAAGCAAACCTCATAATCTCATTCATTTTCCAGAGTCAACTGTGGTGGAATCACACTTTGGTTTGTCATTGGGACCTTAGTGGGAGAGGGATAGACGTGATTCAAATTTTCCCCAAGGGAGGAATTTCAGCAGCAGCTTAACATATTTTTTTTCAGTTCCTAGCTTACAAGTCACACACACACACACACACACACACACACACACACACACACACCTAAAATAGATTATAAATGAGCTAATGATTTCACCTTCTGCAATTAGCTTACTAATTGAAGTTATTTAAGATCTAACTTTTTTCTTTGTAATCTTCCTATGCTATAGTTTTTGTGAAGTACAGCTTTTATGAGCATCTGTTTATATCACACATGACTGTAGTATCATGTAAGGAATAGCATCATATATACTTTGATACTGGTGCTACTGATTATGCTATCTGCTAGTATACTTCCCCACCCCCACCAGGTTTAAAAGCATTTCTCTGAAGAAGTATTATTTTGTATTTCTTGAGAGTATGTAGCATTTGAAATACAATGATGCATAACATTTTCAGGCAGAATTGCAAAAATTTATTGAGCGCCATTCAGACTAAACGGAGTTTTAAATTTTCATAATCCCAGCTGGAGAAAATACATTTATCATAAGCAATAAAACTCATAGTAAGTAGATATTCAGTAAGGTATTATATCAACAGTGCACAACCTTTTCCTCATTTTAAGAAATGTGAAATTATATCACAGAAAATAATCTGAAAATGTTAAAAATTAATTAGCCAAACAATGGGTTGGTAGCTAGTTATCAATAGAATTTTGAGAAAACATTATTTTTGGACTATGAATAAAATTGAACATATTGGATATTCTTTGTTGTTGTCATATCAGAATCACATTTTTCTTTCATTACAATTTTTTACTTTGCAGTCAGGTGGGGATGTAAAATACATGTTAATATTGGTGTGCACATGTGGTTGCACATGCAGGTGTGTGCATGAATGTGCAGGCACAGGTCAGTCAGAAGTCAACGTTGGTTGTGTGTTTTACTTGATGGCTTTCCCCTTATTTTTTGAGACAGGCTTTTTCTTGGAAACAAGACCTCATGGAGTGGACTGGCTAATCAGTGCCAAGGACCCTCCTTTCTCAGTCATAATTTAGGGTTTTTGATGGTCCTAAACATGGCAGCCTATTTCCTCAGTAGAGTATGTAAGTCACTTTAGAATATGGCAATGTTTAGATTATTTATTTATTTATTTATTTATTTATTTATTTTAGAGACATGGTCTCCCTGTAGCCCCAGCTGGCCTGGAACTCATTATTTAGACCAGTCTGGCCTGGAACTCACAGGCTGGCCTCTGCCTCCCAAGTGCTGGAACTAAAGTCATGCACCACCATGCCTGACAATTGACTGCATTTAGTAATATTGATTATGGAGGAGGATGTTATCAGTGTTGTCAGAATTAGAAGTTCTTTGCCGGAATTTAGCAGATTTTTTATTTCAACGCATATTGTATTGTAAGGCCTTCTATAAACACCCTTGTTTCAGAAGCACCATCACCTCACTAAACACAGTACTGACTGTTCTTGACTGACCACAATAAACTTAGTCCCTGCCACACTATTTCTGAAGATTCTTGAGCACAGGTGATTTATAATCTCTGTGAAGTTCTCATCTCCTCTTCCCTCCCTGGCAGGCCTGACCTTTACCCTAGTTACTTTTGTGAAGGGGATCTCAACCACTTATTACAACCTGTCCAAATACCCTCTGAACCATTGTTCTCTAAACACACTGATCTCATTTATAATTCTCCAGTCACAGCTAGTACATGAACATCATTAAATGCTGTTGTTCCAGGAAGTTGTGCCAGAAAGGATTATAGCACAGAGCAGAAATAAACTAAAAGTGAAAGTAGAAAGCATCTCTGGTGTTTGCCTCCAGGCCCATAATTTGTTGCCAGGACCTGTTTGCCTTGTATCTTCCTCCTAATCTTTGCTCCTGAGAAGTTCTTGGCCAGAGAAGACCGTCATACATTTACCATAAAATACAGATCTCTACAAAAGAAACTGAAGGTCTCTTTCAGGCTCTTATCATTTCTTTTCCTAATTGATCTGAATCTCTTCATTCTATGTCTACTCAATTTGTCTGAATCAAATCAGATTTATGAGAAAAGAGAAAAGAGCAAAACATAATGCAAAAGATGCCTTCTGTTTACTTTTGACAACTTCAGCAAAGATGTTTGAGATTTTAGGTTTTCAGTAAATGCTCTTTTCTCAAATAGGATTATTATGAAGGATTGTTGACTATAATGGTTAAGGGATCTCTTGTTACTTTCTTGTCTATCAGCATTTAAAAACCACAACAATGAATGAAGAATTCCAACTAACTGTTCCTAATCCTTTTCCAGATAAAACCAAGTCTTAGCCTTGATCTTTCTCAAGAGGATAAATCCAGTCCTTCCCAGTATTCACCAGCTGGTTACATGGTGATTATTCTGATTCTCTGGCAATTAACTAGTCAACTCAGAGAAAATAAAATTCATAATGTAAATTCTCTTAATTTTAGAGAACTAAAATTCCTCTCCTTCAAAATGATGTTTAAGATTTATTATTTATTTGAAAATAAATGTCTTTTTTCATTGATCTGTTTCATTTTTATTTTTTCAATTATATGACTTGAGCTCACATTTTTTTTCTATATGCTTGGGTTTAATTTGACATTTTATTATTGAGGTTGTGTATAGATGATTATTCTAAGACTTTCTTTTTCCAATGTATTATTATTACCAATTTTATTCCTACTCATTTAATTGTGTCTCACATATTTCATATATTAAATTTTCACTTTCACTCATTATAGTGCAATTTAAAATTTTCACTTAAGGTTGCCTTTTCTATTTGATTCAGGTTTTTTAAACTGAGTTATTGAATACCAGAAACTTGATGGGGGAGCTATGGGGGGTAGGGAGGGAAGAGAGGTGTTTAAATTAGATTAAGATGTATTATATGAAACCCACAAAATGCAATAAAAATATAAAAATTTTAAAAAGTATACAGAATTTTTAAAAAACTGAGTTATTTAATTTTTATAAATTTCGAATTTCTCTACTTTCTACTGTTTTTATTAGTTCCAATTTGAACACTCCCTGCTTAAGTTCAATACTTTTTAATGTATTGTGATTCTTTCATTACTCTGATATAAATCTGGTTCCATACATGATTTCTGGAAACCTGAAAAAATCCACTGGCTCTACTGTTGCTAGGGAGAGTGTGATGTAAATTTCAACTCTGCGCTGTAGTTTAATGATGTGCAGTGCTATATCCTTGCTGATACACTGCAACTGTTCTATGGATGAATGAGAGAAAAATGTTGTGGACACCTCTAATGATAAACTTTCCTATTTTCTTTTCAGCTCCCTACTTTTTACAATAATTTAATTTTCTTTTAGAAAAGTCACATGTATATGCCATGCACAGTGTCCAGTCTCACTCCTACCTCCCTACTATCTGTCAATGATCCTTCCAAATCTCTCACACACATTTGCGACTGCTGGTTTGCTTTGTGAGGTCCCGAGATTAGCCAGAACTGTTTTCATGACCATTGATTTTCTTTGCTCCACACGGGTTCTTTCTGGAGCCTTGACACAATTGTTAGATCATCGGTGATCCTTCAAATAAGGTAAGCATTTATTTATTTTTTTAAATACCCTTAATTGGGGCTGGATGAGGTAGCCTTTAAGCCTAGCTCTGGGATCGAGGCCAGCCTGGTCTACTCAGTGGGTTACAGGCCAGCTGGGGCTACAAGGAAACAACAAAAACTCCCCACCAAATAAATCTCCCCTCTTGGTCAGTTCTCTGTCGGCTGGTTGTGCAGATTGGCGGCTGTTGTTCTGTCTCCAGGGCGCCTTTCCTTACTTTGTCTTTCTACTGCTTTCATTTACGCAGATGTCTATTGTCAGTACCAGAGTTTTAGATTTGCAGTCTGGCTTTGTTGTACATAGATTCTCTTCATTTGATAAAACATCATGTTTATTTTTTAAACTTTATTTATATCATTTCTTCAATTTTTAAGTTAAATCTTGAATGTTTTTGAGCCATTGCTATGTTTATTTTTATTTTTCCATATTTGTTATTCAATTCTCTGTGTTTGATCACTTGTAAGAGTCTTTAATTGTTTCAATTTGTTGTAAAAAGAAGCATTTTTGTTCAATGGTGAGATGTATACTTCTCTGTAAATACAAGGATACAGATTGAGCATACAGTAAGAAATTATGTTTGTCTAATGATGTGACAGACAAGGGATTTTCTCTGGGATCTATGACCTCTACAGCAATGTGTTCTTGATTAAGTTTACAATACCACACAAGTTTCCTTCCATTGAGCAGACATTTAGTCCAATTAGATAGTTACTGATTTCCCCAAGATAAAAGTGTCACTACTTCACCAATAGAAATAGTTTGCTGTGCCAGTCAATTATCTTATTCAGTTTTAAAGCTGGAGTTGGACCACTGATTGATTTTTTCCCTTAGCAACTTGAGGAATATCCTCCAGAACTGTGAGAGCTAGTGTTCTAGAGAAGGAGTCTTCCAGGTCAGTTCCAGCACCAATGCTCCAAGTCCTTTGTCTGAAATATGCCCTGTATTCAGCAATAGGACCTTACCTTCAAGTTCTGGGAGATAACCAAGGGCTACGGCAATAGCCTATGTTATTTTGGGAGACTATGACACTGTTCCACAGCTGTTCAAAAACACAAAATAAGTGTGAGATTCCTGGTCCAAAGTGATGCCTGTAATGGAACCTCTGCATCCTAGGTTCCATCATTGTGGTTATTTGGGTGGATTGGACCATTAATTGATTTTTTTTCCCTTAGCAGCTTGCTTAGTGACTTACTTTCAAGTTCTGGGAGGCAATCAGGGCTGTGGCAATAGCCTGTGATACTATGGGATTCTTTCTAACTACCCTAAGCAACGACTTGAAGAGAAGTTTCTCCTGTGGCACCGTGTTTCTTGTTATATAGACTTCAGTTATAAACATGCACTTATATGCATATTGTATATGTATATTCCAGTGGGCTTTTTAACTAACACATTTCTCTCTGGTTTTTCACACCAAATAAGCTCTCTCTCTCTCTCTCTCTCTCTCTCTCTCTCTTTCCCCTTGAATAACACTCTCGCCTCTCTCCCCAGTTAAAGTACCCCCATTTTCCCCTTCAAAATACCTGTCTCTTATTGTCCCTCTCTCTAGAGCTCCTTCTTCCCCTTTACTCCCAAGGTTTGTTTTGTAACTCTCCTCATCCCTTCCCAGTTAAATATCCCCATTTTCCCACTTCCCCCTTGATAATGCCTGTCTCCTACTATCGCCTTTCCTTGGGTTCCATTTCCCCCTTACTTCCCTGGTTCCTTTCAATTTCCCTGTCTACTGTAGTTATATCAGGATATATAACCACATATAAGGATTTTCAGCTAAGATCCACCAATGAGAGAGAACGTGTGTTGCTTGTTTTTCTGAGTATATGTTACTTCACTTACTATAACAGTTTCTAATTCCATTGATTTTCCTGCAAGTTTCATGGTTTTGCTTTCCTTTACTGGTGAGTATAGCTCCACTGTGCAAATAAACCACATTTCATTATCCATTCATCAGTTGAAGGACATTTTTTGCTCTTTCCATTTCTTAGCTATTGTGAGAAGAACAGTAACAAATATCTTAAATTATTTCCTAATTTCAACATCTGGTTTGATTATTTGGTTTTCTTCTTAAAATCAGAATCCCAGTTATCCCATGGGGGCTTCAGACTCACTATGTAATCAATGATGGCCCCTTCTTCTGAGCACTGAGATTGCAATCACCTGCCCCCACATCATGCTATGTGGTGTTGAACATCAAACCCATGACTGTGAAAACTACTCCAATGCTACATCAAAGATGACACACCCTCAAATTTGATACATATTGTTATATTGATTAGCTACTGTTTTTCATCCATCTGCAGATCTCCAAGTTTCTTTGAATAATGACTAACGATTGGTTCAAACATCGATCTTTAAAAAATTTGTCTTACCATGCTTAAACACTGTATTTTATCTAGTCTCTAATATGATCAAGCAAGAGAATGGAACATCTCCCTCTACCTCACATTACTAGAAGTTCAGGATCTCCCCTTAGGGAAAGCAGTATGTTCATCACTGCTGGGTAGACAGGACACAGTTCTCAATTTGGTCTTTACTAACTCCAGAATGTAGATGATATCATTACTACTGAATCACAGGAAGTATTGTCTCACTTCTAGACTTTCTCTGATAGCAACCCTGCAGACAGGGAGGAGGAAATACGTGTTACTGAAGGAGGTTGCCACCAAGGCTTCCCAAATGCTCTCCGATGACTCTTTGGGGAGTTAGTGTAGTTCTTTACTGACTGCTATCCCTTGTTTCCTACCTCAATTTCGGATGTACCATTTGGCATTTATGCTGTGGAAATGAGTAACAAGCTCCTGAAAGAGAAATGAGTGCTCTCCTTGTGCTTTCGTGGTCAGCTGTAGGTTGCATCCTTATTGCTTAGTTCTGATGCCTGCTTAGAGAAAAGCAAGAATTCATTATAGTTTAATAATATATTTATTATTATATTCTTTAAATAAATGATCATCTACCACACTAATTATGTCCACAGAATATCTGTCTCCCTGAGCTTCCCTTTCCTTGGTCCGTTCACTGGAAGGAGGGAATATTTTGGGAGTATTATTTTGTTTTTTTGTTTGTGTCTAGGTTTCTAATTTCTTTACTTCCTTATTTAGAACAAGAAGAAAACCGAGGCTGCTGGGAATGGCAAATATGGTGCCTTAGGGGATGAAACTCTTGGTCAACCCAGGGCATGGACACTGAAGGACATTAAGACATTTGGGAACACAAATCAAACTCTATAGGCATATATATAATTAAATTGGGTGGGGACAATGGGAAAAGTTAAGGATAGAGGGTCTAAATAGCATCAAACTATATTGTATGACAATCACAAAAATTCAATAAAAATATATTAAAAAGCCAAAGAAGTTACTTAGCATCATGCCATTCTTTGTATTCGAAGTTCTTACCCACTGTGTCTTCTTTCCCTCACAGTTTAGAGTTGTATTGTTTTGTCTTATAATCTCCAGGGATTTGGCTATGCTTTTCAGAATGAAGAGAAGAGAGTAAATTTACTCCATCTTCTTAACAATTTCCTCTGTTTCTTTGGCTATCTGTTAAACCCATCTTTACCTGAACTTCTTCCCAAGACTTTGGAGATTCATTAGCTGATCTTTTATGTATCAGAAATGCTAGAAAATTTCGATATTTAATTTTGGTCCTATTATGTAGTCAAACTTCAAATTATGTCACTTCAAAAAATATGTCAGCTACCAACTCCAGGAAGAAGCGGGAAAAAGGGAAAAGTAGAAACAGCAAGTGAGACTGCAGTATATTTAAACCTAAAGCAAATCACAAATTTACGTGATCTAGCAATAAAATTGGAAGGCAGAATAGCGTAGAATTAGATAAAAAGTAAAGCCTGAAAGAAAGTGATATATGCCTATAATCTCAGCACTCAGAATTCAAGGCAGGAAGATATGGAGTTCTTCAGACTCCCTTACATAGTGTTTTCAAGACCAGCTTGACCTCCAGTCTCAAAGCAAACAACCACATTCCATTAAGATATAAATGCATACATAGTTTAAAGTGAAAATATGGTGCCATCCTAATACCAGAAGTATATTTTAGAACAAAAAAATTGTAAAGTTTCATAAAGAGGGGTAGGGGTATTCCACAGTGATGAATAATCAATTAAAAATAAATAATTCTAATTTTTTATTTATATATTATAATCACCTCAAACCACAAAGAACAGACAAATCTACAGTCAGAATTAGAGAAGAGTAATCCTGTCTTCAACTGAAGGGAGAAGTAGGTCAATATCACTACGTGGCTCAAGATCCATAAAGCAACATCCGTGATATGTGGACTTACTTAATTTTTTAAAGTGCACTAATTATGGCAACAGCAACAAAAAATGTTATGTTCAAATGAATTTCAGCATCTACTAGAGGAGACTGGCAATCTTTTGTATAACTAGTGTGTACATTCACTGAAATATTTTTGTTTTGTTTAATATATACATGGATGTTATGTTTGCTTTGGAATTACAGAGCAATATATAAATAACTGGCCAAACGTGTGAAAAACTTTCACGGTGATGTAGAAGACAAGAAGCAGAAGAATATGCCAGGCTTTTTCAAAAGAGAGACGGGTATAGACAAAAGCAAGGAATGCTCTCCATTTCAAATCACTGTAGAATGAAGTCTCTCCTTTCTACTTAATCATATCCAATGGTTATCTACAGGTGACTCATACTGTCTGTTTCTATGCTGATTCTTTTGAATTTGTCTTGTCTAAAATTTACATATTCTTCAAGATGCAACACAAACTTCTTTTGAGAACGTTCCTCCTGAAGCAATGCATGAAAGGAACCTTAATGTTTAATGTACTGCAGTTCATTGTCTTACATCACTTCATAGTTTTAGTTCATTTGATATCAAGAGGAACCGCAAAGATCAAGTGCTTATGGAGCCACAAATGGAAGAGAGATTTGGAATTATTATGTAGGAATTTTCAAATTTCTATTACTATCCTTGGCCTTTTATATTATATTTTATTTCCTAGAGTAATTAACTTGCAAATTTATACAGTGATTTTGCTGAAATTTAGAGTAATGCCACAATAGTCTACATAGGGAAAACAGTTACTAACAATGTAATAATATAATAATATTGGTAATAATCACTTTCTCAAAGCTATGGTTAGAAAATAGAATTTAGGTACTTTGCAAATATTGGCTATAAAGCTACTACTTGCTTTGAACATTTGTATATATTAGGTGTTATATAACTTTGTTTTCACACTTAACGAAAGCAGACTAATTTAATAAAACACTGAATAGCTTTTTCCTCCCACTAAAGATATAGCATTAAAGACGTGAAATTTGGACTGGGGAAATGGCACAGTGGTTAAGAGTACATACTTCCCTTACAGAAGACTCAAATTCAGTTCCCAGAACCCATGTTGGCCAGTTCATCACCACAAGTCAGTTCAAACAGATACAATCCCCTCTTCTAGTCTCCACTGGCACCTTCACTCAGATGCACATAACTACACATATCATATAGTAAAATCTAAGGCTAAAATCTTTAATAAAATGATGTAAGATTTATGCAACCACAGAGAGTTTAAAATAAATAAAATTCATGGAGACATTCTTAAATAGAGTAACCTGATATAAGAAAGTGCAGCTTAATTTTCTAAGAAACAAATTAATGCTGAATTTGTCTTAAATTGAAATTACCAAAAAGCTGCAGTGGTGTATGTGTATCTCATTTAATGACTGAAAGGCTAAAGAAAAGCATGGTGCAAGGTGGCATAAGAAAAATAGCAGGGGCTGGAGAGATAACTCAGCAGTTAAGAGCACTGACTGCTCTTGAAGGAAATCTGGCTTTGAATCCTAGCACCCACATGGTGAGTAACGAAGCAGAGGTGGGCAAGGAATGGCTAGTTAGGGACTAAAGACAGCCCAAGATAGGCTGTGATTAGGATCTGGACCTGCGACATCCAGACTCTCCACAATCACTTAAGTTCTAATCAGTTGATCAGCCTTTGAAGGTTTAATTTCAAGATGCAGATTTTCTGGAACCTCCCATTCACAGGGTCGTAATACAGTTCAAGGCCCAAGTGATAACGGAAATAAAAACATTTCTTTTTTACTTCCTGAAGATATATCCTTAATTAATTTTTTGTCTATCAAAACTATATAAATCTGAAGGCTATTTGTACACATTTGTATTTACAGTGATCATAAAGGTAAAGATGCAAATTTTAACTATTTTTCTCAGTACCACAACATGATTATCCAGTCTAAAAATAAAAGCACCTCAGGTAATAGGACAGTTATATTTTCTCCTTATTTTTAAGATTTTTGCTTTGTTAGATTATCTGAAAATATTTCCAGATTTGTGTGTCAGACCTCTCTTCACTGCTGACATAATTGAGAGGCGTCTCTACTTTTTAATTTATTCAAAAACAATGGGCAAAGATTCTGCACATTAAACTTTATATTGCTCTTACTAAATGCTGGGCATCTCTTTCTCCTGACCTTGCCTTTTGGTTTATTAAACAATTCATCAGATTGTGAAATTGAGAAGTGTAAGAATATTATCTACTTTCTGATTTGGTATAGAATTTTTATTTGTCCTCAATTAACTTATCGTCATTAAAGCCTCATTGTCTTCTTGCTTTAGGGAGTATTTGTATGTTGATCTTTCTCCAACATGTGAAGTTAAAAAAAAAAAAAAGCAGCACCACCTTATTATCTGGAGGCAGGAGAAATGGGTCACTGTTTAGGCATCAACAATGTTCTTCCAGAGGAACTGAATTCAATTCCCAGTACCCAATGTCAATCAGCAGGCCTTCTTGGACACCTAGATTCGTGTGCACAGGTACATGCAAAGATACACACACACACATACACACACACACACACACACACACACACACACACACCACAGCATAAATGCACATATTTAAAAATAAAATAAATCTTAAAAATCCTTATTATCTGCTTACATATATTAATATTAACGTTTAATCATTGGCCTGGTTTTCATAAGTGTTAAGAGGCTGGAGATTAACATATTTGTGAGTTCACATGCATGTATCTACATATATTTATAACCTCTATAGGCTATTTATTATTCAAGTTCTGTGACCTTAATCACTTTTTAAACTGAATTCATTTTATGAGGCATTTTTACAATCTCTAGTTATGGTTATTGCCTCATTTTGTTTTCCATGTGTTTCTGCCAGTTGTTTCTTTCATAAAAATGTATTTCAGGCTGGAGAGATGGTAGAGTGCTTAAAAACACTGGCTGTTCTTGCAGAAGACCCAGGTTCGAATCCCAGCACCCACATGGCAGCTAACAACTGTCTGTAGCTCCAGTTCCAGGGGATCTGACAGCCTCTTCTGTCCTCCGCGGGCATTGCCTGACACGGGCGCACTTACCTACATGCAGGCAATACACACACACATAAAATAAAGCTATAAAATATTTATTTCATTTATTTATGTGTACGATTCTGTGTCTGTCTTCTGTATGTCTCTCTGTCATATGCATATGTAAGAAGACAAGCTGCAGGGTCATTTCTGTCCTTCCTCTATGTGAGACCCAGAAATGGAACTCTGGTCATCAGTTGACCACTAAGCCATTTCACCTTCTGAGCTATCCTGCCGGCCCTGCTGTTGTAGCTCTAAAGATTGTGTCTCTGTTGTTTTGTGAAATATATTTATCCTAATTATTTCTTCGTATTTCAATTTGTCATTTATTTTTTAAATTTGTATTTATTTTTAAGAATATTTGTATTCAGTTTTGTGCATTTCATAGAATAAATATAATCATATTTAGACCTCCTCTTCCATCTTTACTCCCCATAGCCCACCCCAATAGATTCCATTCACTTTGCCATATATTTTAAAGCCTATGTTGTGATATATGTGAACAAAATTTATTATGCAAAATACTTTCTTACATTTTTTTTCAAAATGTCATTCTATTCCCATCTGTGCCTAAAGATGCTACAGAAATATGGATTTCAGTCTAATAAATCTTTTACTTTTAAGCTTCAACCATATACTCTTTGTATTTTGTCACATTGACCATATTAGTCTGGGTGCAATATTTACTCCTGTTACTGTTACATGTGCTATTTCCCTCGGAGAACTGGAAATCATATTTAGATACAAGAATGGTAATTCAATCATTTCTCCAATGAAATTTAGTGCTTTTTGTTTTTACCTTCTACCTTCCTGAGACTTCTATTTTTATGATGCTGAAAATTCTGCTTCCATGTTTAAGATTCTTTGAGGTTTTTATTGTGTTATTTCTAATTTCAGTCATTATCTGAGAGAATTCTTTAGTCTGTGCTTCCAAAATGCAGTTTGACTGTTCTGCTCTTTCAAACTCCCTCTTATCTGTGTGCACTCTTCTGCCGTATCATGTGTCTTCTATATTCCTTCTTTCCAGGCAGTCCCTTTTATGACTTTTGTGTTGCTTTATTACTAAGCCCCCTTATATCTATTTTTCTATTTTTGTGTACTTTATTATTTTTTCTTCCAGTGGTGTATGCCCTGCGGTTTACAGTTTTTGGAGAGCTTTGGGGTACTGTAACCTGTAAATTCGTGTTACCTGAGCTCATCAGTTCTTCTCTCTGTGACTTGTATCAGAGGAAAGTTCAAGGGTTGACACAGTGTCAATCCCTAGGAGTTAAGAATAAGATGAGGCAAAAGCCAGAGGAGGGAAGTCCTGTACAGTTGTCACCACTGCCTACTTTCATTTTCTCTTTCTCTATCAAGCAGCACTGTGAGGATTTCATCTTAAACATTTCAGTAGAATCTACATTTAGAGGAGTTAAACCTATAGACTCTATGATTTAAGGGAAAGGGGTCTAGCTCATAAATTGCTGAGGACAATGGATCAACCCAAACTTGTTTCCATCAACTCCTTACCCTGTAGTTGCTTCACAGATCTGCTACCCCGACTCCTGAATAATTTACTTTTCTCAGCTTTACTTCTAACTACCTCTGCCCAGGCACATTTAATCTTCTCTGTTCACTCAAGACAGCATCCACATCTGCATGCTGATGCACACATTCACTCTTCTTAAAACCCAGTTTGTCACGCCTTTTGTGTCTGTCTACGTCTTGTGTCTTTGGTATATCAATTTCTCCACTGCTGCTTAGCTAAAATATTCTTTAAACTCCCAATATTATATTATACAGAGAATCTTTGTAGTGACCCAAAAATCAGCTGTATTCACATATTTGAGAATATTTATTGTCTATATTATCTAAAAGAAAGAAAATAGATTATGATTTAAGGAAGAGAATGTCTATTGCTCACAATCCTTTCTTTGAATCTACCTTGCAGATTTTGGCACATAACAACATCCAATAAATAAACTGTTGTTTTAACAATTTCAAAGTTTCTAGTTTAAGTGAATGAAAATCGATGTTAATACTTGTGTTGGATTTCAAAAACAAAAGTTGTACAAAATAGATAAACTGAAAAACTTTAAATGGCCTCATAAATTTAGAGGTCCTGACCATTATATGTATGATAGGCATGCATTATTAAAGAGTTTATCTAAAATATGATTCCCATAGCTGTTGTGTTTGTGTACATGGATGTGTTTGGTAATAGCTATGGTTAGGGTGATATAATGATTTGAATTAATTCCATTAGTTAGCAGGAAAGTATTATAAATGCATAAAGTTTTGTTTTTTAAAAAGACATTGATGGTTTCTGTCCCTGAAGAATGTAATTAGCCTAAAGTTTTCACACTCAATGACAATTCAGGACTGGTTCCATGCAACTACAAGCTGTCATCCAAGAGACAGTTAGACTGCTGCTTCCAGGTGTGATGTGGGCTCTAGAGTTGATGCAAAAACAAACCTCTTGGGAAATTAAAGATTGGTGAACAATATTACTGAATACTCTCTTGAAAAATAAAATCTTCAAGTGTAGTTACGGAGGTTGTATTCACTGAAGTCAATTTCACAGGAAGGATTTATCTTAAATCTATACAAACACAAGTATTTGATTAACTGTTTTGTCATTTGTGTCTATGGTTCATATGTAGCTTCATTGATTTCCAGTAATAGCTTGGGCTCTTTAAGATTTCAAACTCTGTAGGAGAAAGATAATTTCCATGCAATGCAGTTATAAAGGAACAACACCCTCAGGCCGGTAGGACATAGCTGTTCTCTGTCAATAAATAAAACGACTTTCTGCTCCAGACACTCTTGCTGTTCTAGAAGGAGTGTATCTGGACACTGCAGACAAAGGCAAATGTGGTTTTCATCATTACAGACACACACAGAAGCAAAGAAGTGAAGGAGAGATTTTTCTGAGTGTCTTTTGTGGCCTCTGATGTATCACATTCTGAGAATCTTGGGACCTAGAGACTTCTGTGATTACATGGCTAAGAATCAGATATGATTTTATTTTGAATAGAAATGGACAAATTGCTGAGATCTATTTGTGAAAAGTTCTGGACCTTGATTTCTGATATTCAGTTTTTATTCTAAGATTGACTGACTTTCTTAATAAAGTTTGAAGACAGGATGACTTCAATAGATGTGATACCAGGCTTCTGCAAAAGCTGAATTGTTTCTAATACCAAGACATTAGAAATTTTAGTATTAT
This sequence comes from Nannospalax galili, assembly GCF_000622305.1. Lineage (NCBI taxonomy): Eukaryota > Metazoa > Chordata > Mammalia > Rodentia > Spalacidae > Nannospalax > Nannospalax galili. The sequence continues at coordinate 3,379,707 of NW_008360315.1, read as the reverse complement.
AATATTAATGTCCTCTGCTTACTGAAAGCACTTAAAGGACTGTTAAATCACTTTCTACAACACTGTTATTTTATTGATACAGTAATGCTCAAGCTTTGGCATTAGTGACTGATTATAAATTTTGGCACAAAAATAAAAATAGAAAGTAAATACATAATATCCTACAATGTGGAATGTTACTCTTACATATTTAGAATATATTTAGATAAGTGTTTTAATATAGATTGTTCGAGTAATTAAGAGCAACAGTGTAATAATGGATAAAAAGCTGAAGCTGATGAAATGGTAACTAGCTTCAAAATTATTCTCCTCTTTACAATCAACTACATTAAAAGAAGTCATGTGATTTTTTTGGCAAATTGGGAGCACATTATATTGTTATCTTCCAATATGAATATATCAGTGTTGCCCCTCTAAAGAAATATCTGAAATGGAATGGAATCGTCATCCATGCCTGTCCTGTTGCGGCCTTAAACCTATTCAGCAGTTTCCTAACGTCTTATATCCTCATTCTCTGTTCAGCAGTAGAACACAAACAAATGCCATCATTTATTTTTTAAAGCCTTACTTCAAGCTCTTTGATGACACATTATCTATGATAAGCAGAAGATGCATGGTGCTAATTACTACAGGGATGGGATCCATTTGCTAAATGATGAGACTCTCAATAATTCATACGAATTAGCTACTAAAACATTTAATGTCAGACAAGCAAAGCTTGGCAACTCAGATTGTAATCTTTTTGTGTGTGTACTAGTTGGCATTCAGACAGGTCCTTTTCATTAGGAAATATAAATACATGTTCCTTCTTGCAGCAGCTTGGATTATAAAAGATGGCAGACGTATAATATGTCTGGAGTGATTATTAGAGGTACTAGGCAGGCCCAGCAGACAGTCTGCAGATGTCTCATGTTTAGACAGAATCACTCTTACAAATTGGTAAATGCAAACAGAGTGTCATCTGCTAATAATAGCCAATTATACCCCAAACTGCAATGGCATAAATACAAAAAATACAAAATGCTCTTTAAATTGGAATAAAATAAAATTGCCTCCTAATGTTGAAATATGTTATTGAATTTAGTCCAATCCTTCTATTGTCAGCATCCTCCATGCTCTACATGTCATGAAACCAGTCAATCTACCATCAAAACTTTATGTGATTTAATGCATTAATAGGCTTACCTATTAAAAACCCATCATTATAAATCTTTCTTTAAAAATCTCATATTTATGAACAAGTCATTTAGGCTCCCTAAAAATAAATAAATAAGTAAATAAATAAATAACAACAAATGATGAGGATTTTAAGAGTTGATTTTAACAGCTTTTAAAAATGAAAATAGGAATAAATGTCCATGATATTATAAATACAGATAACTTTGAAAGTTACTCACAAATGAACTGCTATAAAAAGTTGTAAGAAGTAAAATTATGTTCTAAAAAGCTTCAGGTGATCATGGCATCAGTATCTCTAATTTTTTTAAATGATGAAATAACTATGCTTTCAGTTATAATAAAGTGAATAAGTATTTTCTAATCTGCAAAATCCAAGAGCAAATGCAACCATAATGCAGAACACTGAAAATTGTTTGGGTGAGTGATTCCTTAATGCCTCAAATACAATTCTAATGCTGGTCTTATAAAGCAATCCAATACACACAAGAAAGTGAACAGCTTAAATCCTCAAATCCTTAAGTCATCAATGGTCTGTCTAAATATTTTTTCTTGGACTAAATTTGCATAGAGTTCTTTGTTTTTGCTAAGTCCCAACTGTACTCTTCCATTAAAATTTTGATTAAGTTTTAAAGATACAAACCACCATTTGACAAACATTTCTGCTGACACTTTTTGCTTAAATGCATTTAATTTCTATCTTTTCTATTCCTTGGTGGTAAAAGGAAAAGGGGTATCTTTAAATTGATTACAATGTTATAGAATTCTGATAGGTGTCTTGGCTTTTTAGTTACAAAAATGTTTATAAAAATGTCATCTTTAAACATAATTTTGATTCTTATACAACTAAAAGCCAAACATGGTGGCACACACTTGTAATCTCAGACTTTTGAAAGCAGAATCAGAGGCAGAAAGACTGCCAATAGTTTTTGGTCATGGGTACTACACAGAAAAAAGATGAGAGAGAGAGAGAGAGAGAGAGAGAGAGAGAGAGAGAGAGAGAGAAATAAAAAGAGAAAGAACTAAAAACCCACACACACAAAAAAAAACCCCTAAAACATTCTCTGATTAACTTTTTGTAGATATCAAGGAAAATTTTGAATTGAAATGGTTTAACTTTTGACTACTGATTCCAGTAATGAAATCTCCATATATCAGTGAGACCACATCCCCAACATAATGCAAATTACAGTCATTACATCACTGTTCAATGAAGAAATTTTGCCTTAGCCTTAGGGGAACCAGGCTAAAAGAAACATCACTCCCTGACCAAGTAAAGGAAGCACCAATATCATTATTAGGTTCAGCTTTATTATAAGCTACTTGTTGATTAATTAATCATCTTAAAAATGCATCATGATGAACATTGGGACTCATCCTTAGTTTTTCCAGCCTTAACTTATGGGAAGAAATGATTTAAGCCAAGAACTATAAAAGGCAGAAAAGGCTATGATCACAGCACCCATAGGTTTTGGTCAAAATTACAAAATCACTTTTTTTTCTTTTCGTGAAACTTCATCTTTTAATAATTTTTTTTCAGTAAGACAACTTGATAGTTTTCTCCTTTATTCTTTTGTAGAATGTGCACACATGCATGCTCTTTATCTGGCATTTTTCTTCTTTTACTCTTCTGTGTAATGTCCACACATACACACTATTATCTGATATTTTTCCTCTTTTTATTATTCTGTCAAATACCCACATATGCACACTCACTGTCACCCATCTAAGTACTCAGGTGACTTTGCATGAGACTCTGCCACTAAGAAAGCAGGATAGAGGGAACTGGAAGCCAGAGATGGGGCAATATGACATTCTTCCTATTTTCCATGAAATGGAACAAAGTTTTGGGTTCTAGTCACACTCCTCTAGTCTCAATTATTATCAGCTACCTGAAACCTGCTCTCAGTGTCCTGAACAGGACTCCAGCAGAATCCCTACCCTCAGTACTCAAAGACACACAGTGTTAACACAACCCTCTATTTTTGTTCTTTGAGCTTTCCAGCACTGAATTCATCTTTGAATGAACTGATGCATTAAATCTTCTCTATTTTGGAGTCTTCTTTGCAAATTGCAGTTTTCCCTAATGACCCTACTGAAGGACATTATGTTAGATGCAATTATTATGAGATTTTTATTCCAAAATCTTTATATTGTTTCCACCATGGACATTAAATTGGAGGGAGAAATTGTGCAGATATCCTTGTTAGCAATTGGACACCATTTCAATAGTTTATGAGAGGGGCTGGCTGGATGATTGTCATGGTAATAGAAACATACACAAACCAGAATATATTGTGGGTAATACTGCTGATAAATAAAATATTTTACTTAGAAAAGTAGGAGAAAGAATGTTAAGTGAGCTGATGAGATAGCTCAGTGGGTAATATTATATGCTGCCAATCCTGATAATCTGAGTTTGATTCTTTGGAACCACATGGTGGATGAAAGGAACCAAGTAACAAGGCAGTCTCTGACCTCACAGTATGTGTGACCCCCCCCACAAGAATAAAGAAATAAATAAATGCAATATTATTTATTTCTTAAAAAAATAATGTCAAATGACAGGATTAAGTGTGAAATGATTTGCTGAAATAAATGTTACTCAAGAATGAGGAAGTTTTGAAATGGGATCCAAACTTCATGGTTGACAAAGTAGAATTTAGATTTGATATAACTAATTCAAGAAGAAATATCCAATAAGAAGTTTTAATGAGTCTAGTCATAGGAAAGGTTTGCCCTGGAGTCACATTTATGTGTAATACAGTTGTGTTAGTTACATTTCTTGTTGTTTTGATAAACTATCTGACAAAAGCAACTTACAGAAGTCAGGGTTTCTTTTGGCTCACAGTTTGTTTACTAGACGCCATCATGGTGGGGGAGCATTGTTGCATCAATTTGCAACAGAAGAATTGCATCTGCATTCGGGAAACATAGATAAATGCCAGTGTTCACTAAGCTTTGCTGTTTCATTTCCCCCTTTTATTCAGTCAGTTTGTCTAACCCCGATTTAGGACTGGGCCTTCCCTCAGTTAGAACTCTCTGGAAATGCCCTCATGACACACACAGAGGTTTTACCTATACTGAAATGTCTGTTACATGATTCTAAAATCCATACCAATGGCGTACATAAACATCAATGTCCTAGGTATATTCAAAATAAAATAATATACGATAGATAAAATAAGAATAAATAGAATGAAAAGGAAGTCTAGGACCCTAGCTTGAGGAACTGCACATTTTCAATGGGGAATAGACTGAGACAAAACTAATAGCTGAGGGGCTGGAGAGATGGCTCAATGGTTAAGAGCCCTGGCTGTTCTTGCAGAAGACCTGGGTTTTGAATCCCAGCACCCACATGGCAGCTAACAACTGTCTATAACTTCAGTTCCAGGGGATCTGACACCTTCTTCTGTCCTTTGTGGGGACTGCAAGACATGGGTGAACTTACACATGTGCAGGCAATATACACATACACATAAAATAAAATAATAAATAAAATTTAAAAACAAATATCTGAGGCACTTTGGGGTACTGTACATTGCTTACAGAGCAGGAGAATGTTTACCGATCGGTTAGGAAGGCTTCATTCTAGTAATGAGGATCACATGAACAACATTCTTACATATCAAATATTTTCAAAAAAAGGAAAATAATTATAATTGCTAGTGGTGCCGTTTTAGTTGTGCTGCTTCTCTTCTGAACTTTGGCTTCTGTTTGTCTTTCTACTTGACATAATTTCAATTGAAAACTCACACACAGGTCCCGCTAGTTATTAATACTCTTATGCTATATAAATTTTGGTGATAATGTTGATAACTGCAATTCACCATTCACAAAGATGGAAAGAAATGAATTCTTTCTGAACAAAATGAGAAGACAGCATGATCAAGAATATAATCAGGTTCCTCAGGTGAATGGCATTCTGAATACTGAAATTTCTGCACTTTTATAGGAGCATGGCTTATGATTATCATAAAATTTTAATAGTCCATTAGCTCCAGCACACTCTCTTATTTCTATAGCTCTACCTTAAACAGAAAATGGAGCTTGGAACTGTTCTTAGTGATCACAGACATTATGAAAATGCATCATTACTAAGTTAATTCCGGCTGCAATTTTGTTCATAATTACCACCTTATTGAGAATTTGTGATATAGTGTCATGTGTCTGACACTTCACAATTAAACTCAGGCAATAGTTATTGATTTTTAAAGGCTTTCAATACCTGGGACACAGATTACTAATAGTAGACATTGACGGCTCAGGCAAATGAACAAGCAATTTGGCAAAGATTTTGCTAATTTCTAACACACATTCGGTAAAGGGTTTGAAGAACTTTATTTAGTTGCTAATTAGCGAATACAGAAAATTCTTTGATCTGACATTAAATGTGTTGGGATCTCAATTGTAGGTTATAATTTATTATCTTTGTACCTGAGACATCCTAGAAACTTGAATAGCTTTTATCAAACTGCGGAGAAGATTTGTAACATAATTCCTGTCTGCATTTTCATCTGTGAAATGAAAGCAGACACAAAGTGCTTGTTCTGATTCTGCTTCTGAACTCACTATCTGGGCAAGTAATTTAATCTCTAAGGCTCCCATTCTTAGCGGGAAGAAAAGAAACTGAACATTGCATTCTTCATGGGAACACTGTTAAATAAGCTAACACATTTAAAGTCTTGAACAAAACATATCCTATATTTAATATAAACAAATATTTGCTATGCTGTTCACTTGGAAAGACCTCTTTAATTGTGCATGCGTGTACGTGTGTGTGTGTGTGTGTGTGTGTGTGTGTGTGTGTGTGATCTGCTTGATTTTAGCTGGGTATAGATTTTTGATATGACTTAAACGCTTTAATATATGATTTTTCAGATTACATATATATGCCATTTAATATATATTTATTTATATAGTCACTAAATTGATATTTTTTAGTATGTATTTTGTAAATGACACACATCTGTACTTTCTCTTGTCAGGAAGTTAATGCAGTAGGAATACAAGCCTAAATCTTATCAAAAAAATGACAGAAAGAAAAGGAAGGAAGGAGGGAAGGAAGGAAGAAGGGAAGGAAGGAGAGAAGAAAGGAAGAAGGAAGAGAGGAGGAAGGGAGAAAGGAAGGGAGGGAGGGATAGAGGGAGGGATAAAGTGAAGGAGGGAGGGAAGGAGAGAGGGATGGAGGAAGGGAGGGAGAAAGGGAGGGCAAAAGATCTCTATTTTACTATTTTTTTTACAATCAGGGTATTGAATAGGAAAAGTCACTGCTGTCAATGCCTAAGGAAATAATAAAACAATAAAAATTACAATACCCAAGTAGACAAAACTCACCTGAGATCAAGTCTATGAAATATTAAAGAAACAGAAAATACTTCATCAAACTCTATACATCTGTGTGCAATGATATGTAAATATGTACGTTTCCATACACACACACACACACACACACACATGTGCACATAACATTTCCAAAGATTCTGCTATTCAGGACAGGAAAAGAGTAGCACTTCTGATCACAGCTTTTTGGGGGCTAGTAGATGACATACTGCAGTAATATTGTTAGTAAATCAATGGGTATCTGGTCTAATGGATTTGATCAGAACACCCTATATGCATGTATGAAATTCTCAATAAGGTTTTTGTAAAAGTTAAAAAACCCATAAATTCAATGTTGATATTACAATTTTTATTAAAATAATAGATCTGTAATGGGTTGTGTGATGCCCCTTCCCTTGAAAATCAGATATGAAAGTAGGATTTCTCAGGCAGAGAAAAGACTACTAACATTTCACATGGTAGGGGGAAGGCAAGCCTACTCTGCCTCCAGAAGTAACTAACCCTAAAGACACTTCATTTCTCTACTTCTAATCTTTAGAAAAGTTAAAAAAAATAAATTTCTATCATCTTCAACCACGTTTTGTGCTGTTTTGTAATGACACTCCTAATACCTAATACAACTCCCTTTTATACCTTTATGGATGAAATTTGATCATGAGTCATTTTGTTTATTGTTGACTACTTATACTCATGAATTAATACTTTGATTAAACCATGAATTGTGATACATTGTATGCGCCTGAACTCTTTCATGTACTTGGGTTTCTGAAGTCAGTCAGTGCTCTCACTCCCAGTCACTTTCTGAGCGAGAAGAACAGAATTCTGAAATGGCTTTAGAGTGAACTGGTATCACAGTGATAACAAACTTTACATACTGTGTCATTTATTGTCACTCACTGATCCTGAACATCCACCCGAAAACATTTATATCTGTCTCTAGAAATGTTGGTTCAAAAGAGTTATAGTTGTTTATTCTCCCCATTTATTAAAAAGAGTTTTAAATTATAGAAACCATTTTAAGTTGCCTCCACATGGATATTTTTAAAGTTATATTAGAATATTAGAAATTTTACAGCAAAGTAAAAAGTAATTCCAAGGACAGTAAGGGTATGACCTCATTCAGCATGTACAACAAATTAGCATCTAGTCATGTGCACTATTGGTCAAAAATATCAAAAAAGAGGCCCAATTCTCATGATCACTGCCAGAAATGGACAATAGTTAGTAATCTTTTATGAAATACAGATATGATTCCTGCTTCTTCAACAGAAAGTTAAATACATACATACACTGTGAAAGAAGACAAATCTATGCTTCTTTTTTCTAATTACCCTTTCTTGTTCTCAATCCTAAATATGTACATGAAAGCATTATAGGCTAAGAATAATATATGTGGAAAATATGAGCCACTTTTTTTACTTTCTGAGATTGAATGACCCCATTTAATATTATACATTCCAGGTTCATTTTGCTGTAATTTTTATTTCAGTTTCTTTAAAGCTGAAGACTCTTCCATTATTACATATTATTATAATATTTGTTTAAATAGTAAACTCTATTATTGAAAAGCATGTATTTTTCCAGATAGAGATTTAACTATAAGGAATATGCCACTATCTGTGTCCTTAAGGTGCCACTATCTGTGTCCTTAAGGTACAGCTGTTTTTTCCTTATCTTTACCAAAAATATTTAAAAGTTCAGCAGCAATGCGTTGGTTAGTTTGTTAACCGATTTGTGTAATTTTAATTTTGGGGGGGGTCTTTTTGAGCCAGAGTCTTCCAAGAGCCCCAGCTGTCCTGGATCTCACTATGAAGACCAGGCTGGCCTTGAACTCAGAGATCCACCTGCCTCTGCCTCCCAAGTGCTGGCATTAAAGGGTGCACCAGCATGCCCGGCTGTGTAATTTTAATTTTTAATTGTTTTTTATTTTCTTTTTAAGGCATTCTGTTTTCTAATTGAAATCTTAAAAGAACTAGTTTACCTTGCTACACACCTGTTTGGTTATGGAAGAGGTAAGAGAAGCAAGATGGGCCTGAGCGAGCTGGGGCTACCTATCACTCTATTAACACTGAGAATTTCTGTTGGTGGAAATCATCCTTCCATTACAACTCCATAAGAATAAATAATGCAATTCAGTGTGTATACTAAAGAGAACAATATTCTAAAATATGGGGAATTATACCCCAAAAAACAAGAATTTTGTTCAAAAACATGAGACAAGGAAGTATTCTTCCATGAGATAAAGAAAAATCAAAGACTCAGAGTTACAAAGAGTAAAGGAGCCTTTAAAAGTCTTTAAGAAATCATATCGTCTTTCTACATGGTTTAATAACTGACGGTGAAATGTAATTACTTTAATGCAGTTAAATATAAGATCCTCAATTTGAGGATGGACTCTTGGATGTCAAAAGAATATAGAGTTAAATGGAGGCAAATACTAACAATAAGTTTCACTCAGACTCATCAATTATTTTTCCAAAACATTTTTAGGCTTGCTTCTAATTACTTGGAAGTGGATTTTAGGAGTGTGACTCGAAATTTATATGTTTACATCTTTGTCTTTTAAAGATAAATCTTTTGAAATTGCATATGCCTGAACAGGAGTCTGATGGATGTGTTAGGCCCCTCAATGCTAAGGAATAAGCAAATCTTTATCAGCAAACCCCATGTGGAAGCAGACTGCAAAGTGTCCTAATTGAGCACATGCTCAAACCTCACTGAGCTGGCAGATTATGTGAGATTTGCTGTCCCCTTTGCCCCACAAAGTGAATATCAATACATTGATTCCGCTTCCATCTTCTCTAAGTAGAATGAATTCTGACAATGCAATTTGAACAGGCATAGATGAACAGGAATTTACATTTTAGAAGATTAGTTTATAAAAAAAAAGTCAAGTTCAAATGAGTCCAGTTATATGTTCAGACAAGGACTTGTCAGTACACTGAGACATCACACAGAGATCTCTGGCAGGGGCTCTAACACCGAGGTGCTGAAAGATGATTGCTTTTATCCTCTGAATGGGAAAGCAGATGCATTACATAAGCTACATGCCTGTGACCTTGTCATCAAGTCTCCAAATGATTCTAAATCTAATTATTAAGTATGTGCTTTGTGAGTCCCTGAGAGAGAAAGACATGATCATTAAGCATTTGTATGTATACACTAACTGTATGTAATTCCTGTCATACCAACCTGATTTCTTTTCTAGGTAAGATTACTAGAATAACCCACCAAGGAAGTAGAAGCTATGAGTAGAATTCAGGTATCTGAAGGAAAAGGCCATGTCTGGTCTCGAGACTTCTGTTTGTGGAGTTTAGTTTAAGGGCACACCTCAAGACCTCTGAGTCAGCTCATAGTAGAATCAACTGATGGGCTCTGATCTTCAGAGTCTCTCTCCATCATAACAAAGTCTCTTCTCTGCCTGGCTGTAGAGCTGTCATTTTTAATGATGGTATAGAATTTCTGCCCATGACTCCAGTAATATAGACATACAGGTAAAGTAGCACAAGTTAGTGGAATACAGATTATGGTGCTAACATGCAACTCTGCCTGGCCCAGTATGTATTACCAGGCCTACCAAATTGTGTACACACTGTGGTGATAATTTTTTAAAATTTATTTCAAGAAACTGTGTAAAATATACTTACCTTACAGTTAAAGCTATACAAACAGATGCCTTTGTAAGGACAGAACTTCAGAGTTTCATAAACAATCCATTGGTTAGAAGCCTAGAACATGTATAACTAGACTCAGCTCTTTTGTACTTTCAGATTGTCCAGAAACTCCTTTCTCTTTCACACTGTGCACCCAAGTCCTTACCAGGATGTTTTTCTGGGTTCTCTATCTTGTTATTCCTTGCTGTTTAATGATTTCCTTTCAGTGTTTAATTCTGATATATATGCTTTTTAATTTTATTTTGTTTTATTTGTAATTTCTATTTTATGTGCATGAGTGGTGTGCCTGCATGTGTGCAAGGACGTGTATGCAAGGGCATGCATGCAAGGGGATCACATGCATGCAGTGACTCCAGAGGCATGAAAAGGGTTTTGGTTTCCTTAGACCTGGAGTTACATATGGTTATAGTCACCATTTGTGTGCTGGAAATCGACCCGAGAAGAACAGCAGTAGTTTGTAGCTGCTGAACTCTCTCTCCAGCCCCAGACTGACTCATCTACTCCTAACTTTTTTTTCCAATAGAGAGAATAACAAGCGATTAAGAAGGATGAACGGTAGCAGAAGGATATATAGTGTATGAAAGAGGGAAAGAGACTGGGAGGAGGAGGCTACAAGGGAGACACTGGGGTGGCGCGGGTATGGAGGGAGAAGTGGGATAATGAGAACACAAAACATATAGTTTGAATATCTCATAATGGTATATAGCACATTTTATACTTGTTTTTTTAAAATAAAATCATAAAAATAATCAAATCAAACAATGGCTCTTTGTCCTTATGTGGCAAATACATAACAGGAATCTGAGAAAGGAAAAAGAACTCTATTAGAACACCGTTACCTATAGGGAGTCAACAATTTTCAAATACAAGCAATTCTTTGATATTCTTCTCAAGTTCAAGGACATTGCCCTTAAAGGTTTCCACACATGAAAGTATGCACATATGAAATCTGCTTTCTCTTAACTCACACCAATCAAGGTAGTGCAGGCATCCTCTCCTGAGAAATAATGTTCCCACTGGTAGCATGGATCTTTTCTTTTCTATTATTGGCTCCTCTACCATCCTAAATTGGAGATTAACTTTAATCAATTAGATTTTTCAGCAACAACGTGGAAATGTGTAGTTGCATAAACATTATAGATAGGAGAAAAATATCAAATTTAGAGTTTAAAAAATACACAGCAGACACAGAATGGGAAAAAGGTTACTGTTGGAAGAGAAAAAAAAATCTTAGGATCAGAGTCATACTAGTTAATGAAGCATAATAATAAAAAAGACATTGTCCATAAATCAATTGTCTTCCAAAATTGCTGGAGGTGGGTGTGTAGGGGGAACAGTAGTGTTAAGGATACTTTAAACTGAATCCATTACTAAGGGGAGTGTTATTTCAAAACAATTGGTAAGCACTGTTTTTGTTGGGGGCCTTAAGCCAATAATAATGATTATAGTCTCAAAAATGTCATATGTCACTTACTGATATTGAAGCAAATTCCCTAGTCACTCTCTGGAGCTTAGTACATAACTACTCAGATGAATGAAGATATATAGAATCAAGAAAAGCAGTTAATATGATAAGGCATAATTATAATTGATATTCTATTGAAATTTTTTATATCACTTCAAAAGAAAATATCCTTTAACATGATCCAAGAGGAACCAAATTAGCTGGTACTTACCAAGAGAAGCCAAATTAGCTGTAACTTATCTACATATGTAGAATGCAGGTTCAAGCTTTTACTTAATGCATTTCTGAAAACATAAAACTATTTTCTAAAGAATCACTGTGATATATTATGAAGAAATTATAGGGAGAATCAAAATCATATCAAAATCACAATATAAAAATGCCGTTCACAAATAAAGTGAGGTACACAGGTGCTTTACCAGACACCAGCCTCCAGGCATACTGACAGCTGACAAACACCTTCTTTCAATTACAATGAGACCTGGATCTTTCCCCCAAGCAGCAGAAGCACACATAGGGTCAAAATTGCTATTTTTCAAACCATGTATGAAAAGCAACATTGTGCATAAATATGCAAATTTGAGACATTAGAGTTGAGTGTATGAAAGTCTGGGTTACAGGAAAGTCAAGTGTTTGAATGTCAGGAAAATTTTCCTTAAGACTTCAATTTTAATCTATTAGTCTTGCCTATTGCTAAAGGCTAACCTTCATAAAATGTCCTTGTTATTTTCCAAGACTCTCTGACACTTATTGGTCTAAGTTCCCATTATTTTCACACCCCTTGACTATTCCCTCATATTGACCTTTCTCCAGAAAAGAATTCTTCAACGAATAAGTTTGAAAAGAACATGTAGAGATGAGTACAGTCTTCCTTTCTCATTTAATTTATTAAAACTTTAAATTAGCATATGAAATAATGGGCTTGGTGCTGCTCTTTTTGTATGTCTTTATTTTTATTTGATCATATTCATTTTCCCCTTTTACCATTTATTTTGGCCTTTCACCTTCTTTTCTTTTTAATGTAACCAATGAAGATACCATAACACTTTGCTACCGTTTCTCATTTACATGGACAAAAGCACATGACATGTAAAATTTGTCTTCTATTTCTCAGCATGCTCTTTGAGATTGATTTTTGTTCTCAATTTTTATTTATTTATTATTTTTATTTTATGTGTCTGAATTTTATGCCTCCATGTAGGTAAGTGCACCCGTGTTGTGCAATGCCTGCAGAAGAAAGAAAACGCTGTCAGATCCCCTGGAACTGGAGTTATGGACAGTTCTTAGCTGCCATGTGGGTGCTGGGATTCGAACCCAAGTCTTCTGCCAAAAGAGTCAGTGTTCTTAACTGCTGAGCCATCTCTCCAGCCCCATTGTTCACAAATTTTAAATTACAAAGTATATATATTTAGTTGAGCATGGTAGCACACACCTTTAATTCCAGCACTTGGAAAGCAAAGGCAGGTGGATCTCTATGAGTTCCAGGCCAGCCTGGTCTACATAGTCAGTAACAAGTCTGTTGGGGCTACAGGGAGACCCTGTCTCAAAAAGACAAAAAAAAATTATAAATGTTATGCCTCTATGTATGGACATGCACCTGAGCAGGCAATACCCTCAGAGACCAGAAGAAGGCACTGGATCCCCTAGAACTGGAGTTACAGACAGTTAGCTGCCATGTGGGTGCTAGAAACCAAACTTCAGGAACCTGGGTCCTGTGCTGAGCCATCTCTCTAGCACCAACAGATGTATATTTTGATAATTTACTATCATACAAATTAAAACTAGTCCTCATTTTCATTGATCTAGTGGCTCTCAGATTTTATATAACTCCATTAGACCATGCTCTGTGACAAGAGAGGCAATATCTCACTGCTGAACTGGTAAACTGATATGTAATGTTTTTGGGTCCCAGGTGCAAAGCAAAGCTTCTTACTATGTAAATTACAATGAACCAAGGAATCTATTTACAGTACTCAAACATGATGATTCAGCATCAACATTTGCCCACATTTTTAAGACCATCACCAAATTTGAGCAATTTGCACAGATGTTTTGTCTCTACTGTTGACTGCACAGCCTTCCAGCCTGTAAATGCATGTCTGCTGCCTTTGGGAACTCTTCTTATTTAGTTCTCATCTGTGAAAATATCTGTGAAAATTCAAGCACTGAATCAAAGATGCAGACATGGATGGCTTAAGCCCATATGTGGCTATAAACTGATGTGGGAAAACAGGACTGTATGCCCTTAGGAATAATCAGTCTTGATTTCATAATGGCTGCACATTTTGACCAGAAGTTCATGGCAGGTGATCTCTTTATATCATTTGTATCCAGAGTAAGGAACCTGGATAGAAAAAATTTAGAAAAGAAGCTAATTTATAGACATGTGGAGATACAGAACAGTGGCTTAGGGATGAGCTTTGAAACTTGATTGCTGCCTTAACCACAGATATTTTGCAAAGAATGAACAAGCCTGACCTATCCATGGTCTCATTTGACAGCTTCATTCATTATCTAATTTACTTAAGATTTATAGTATATTAGAAAACACCTTATCCTTTGTGGCAGTGAAAGTCTCCATTATAGAAATACAGTTATAAGTTGAGCATTTTGTGAGAAAAATTGCTATGAAGGCATACACTTGAAATATCACTCCGTGAATTCAAATCTCATGACCTATAATCACTTTGTAGCTGCAAAAGTTTAAAGGGATTAAGAAGAGTTTTAAAAAATCAACTCTATTAATGTTCACTATAATTTATTATTAACATTTTGCCTTAACTATCAATGCTATAAATTACATAGAAATGACAATTCAGCATAAATATACTCATTGATATACTTTTTCTTCTAAAATCAGAAAAAGTAAAACACTATGGACTTTTAAAGTTTTAAAATCTTGAATGAACAAGTTACTTTGTATTGTCATGATAATTCTATTCTTGTACAAATGCTTTACTGGAATCAAGCTGTAAGGGATTCAAAAATTAAATACAATCTTGCTTGTAGCTGAAATTCCAATTTTTATGCTAGAAAATAACAGAAGTGTTACTTTTATGTAATACATAATAAAACAGTATTTATTTGGAAAAGTACAGAAAATCGACTTATAAAACTTTAATTAATTCTTAACTATTCAAATTACTGTTGGAAAAATGTGACTGCAAACTTCTAATAATGAAATTCTTTACCTGATGAATACCCCTAGGTGGCCTCAGTCCTTTTCACCTCAAAGCTGAATTCTGCAATTCCTCTCTCAAACTTGGCTCCAACAGCTACACCAGGTTTCCAGCAGCAGTTCCCTTACGGCACTGGTCTGGTTTATTAAAAATACAAACTCTATCTCAGCCCACTTTTGAAGCCCCTTGAACTCTCCTGCAGGCTTTTTAACTTCTATTCATTCTGTAATCCACATATTTGTATAGCTATATAGATATGTTTACTATGTGATATGAGAGTTCATAGTAGTAATTAAGATTGGAATAAAAAACTTGCATTTGCCTTGGCCATTCATACAAGGTTGGTAGATTTTATGACAAACTACTTTCATTGAAACAACAAAATTTTGTGGATTTATTGTTATTCAATAAACTCTGACACTGTGGAGAGACACAAGCATGTTTACCTCCTATTGGCTTAGCACATCCACAACACAACTCAACATCAATATACCTGTTTTACCAATAATTCCAGAGAGATTTCTTCAGCCTGAAACAAAAGGACTTACTAGAGAAATGGAAACATGAGCCTGAGAATTTATCGGTAAAGGTATGTATACGGTGAAAACCATAATGTTCTCCTACTGTAAAGGCATGTATAAATCCGTTTTATTCTATTATAAATCAGTTTTATTCTACTATGAAGGTTTACAAAGAATGAAAATTATAGTAAAATCATTAATGGACATAAACCATACAAGCATTACTGCTCTAAACATTTTTAAGCTCTAAGATCTCTGTTGCATATTTATTTTTGTTGATAAACCTGATTGAATGCATTCAAGTTGTCCACATATACAGAAAAGTCACATTATAGGCCAAAAATCTATTCATTTATGATTCACCAGCTAAAAGTAAAATTAAAACAGAAATTTATTTATTTTATTTTATTTTAAATTCCATTTCTGGGATCAAAAATTTATTTCATTTTTTAAAAATTGTTATATAAAGTAAGATGTTTCTTTATGGTATTTCAGTTGTATGTTTGCTTGTGTTGGTGTGTGTGAAAGAGAAACAGAAGGAAAGAGAGATTTTATGCATTCTTACTCATCTCTCTACTCCAGTGCTTTCTCCCTAATGTAGTATTTCCATATTACTGATGTCTACTCCCCCTCTAAGCCATTTTCTCATTTTTAAAGATTTTATTTTTTTATATATGTGTATGTTTTTGCCTATATGTATGTAAGTGTACCATACGTGTACACTGCCTGAGGTGGCCCGAAGAGGATTTTGAAATTCTGGGAACTGGAGTTTCAGAAGGTCATGAGTGACCAGTCACCATGTGGTGCTGGATGCTGAAATCAGGACATCTGCAAGAGCAGGAAGTACACTTTCTTTTTTTAATTGAGCTTTTAAAATTTCATACAGTATTTCCCACTGAAATCCAGACCCCCATCCCCCATCTGTTCGTTCCCCCCAGACCCTGTGAACTCTACCACACATTTTGAGTCCTATTCATTCAGGTGCTTGTACTCAAATGTCCTTCAGTGTAAATGTGTCCACTGGAGTCTAGTCAGCCCATCCAGCGGTCCTATGTAAGTCACAGTTTCACTCAGCAGCAATCAGTCTCAAATAGTTATCAATCCAGTGCTGGCCCACCACGTATTTGTCACCTCCCCTTTGTGCACTTGTTTAATTGAGCTGACATGGGTACGATGTTGGTTGCCACCACTGCCACATGAGCAAACCTCTTTGGCCTGGAAGCCTCCACCTCATATATTCATGAATTAGCCCTGGCTTTTACTATCTTTCTGCCTCCTCTTCTGCAATGGTCCCTGAGCTGTGGGTGGGTGAGTTTCAATATAAGAGTCCCATCCTACACTCTGCAGTCTCTTATTCTCCAAAACCTGGCCAGTTGAGGCCTTCTGTGTGTAACATCTGATGTATGTTAAGACCTCATTGGTGAGAGCTAAGGGTGCATTAGCCTTCTCTCTACCCCTTATTCCAGTATGTTCCATGAGCTTGGTTGTAGAGTTTCAACTGCAGATGTGTCACCAAGTACTGGGTGTCTCCCTGGTGTACGTTCTGTATGGCTGACCAGATACACAACTCTGAGGCAACCTTCACTTGTTGCAAAAAGAAGTTTCTTTGATGAGTGCTTTAGGGCATGATATTCTCTCTATGGGAGGTCTCTTTTATCTCGCACTGTATTCCCTTCCAAACAGCTCCTAGATATCCATATGCATTCATGTTCAGACACTCTACATGCATTTCTCATAGGGTTTCTAGGGTATCACTTTTCCCTCTAGGTCTCCTAGTCCCCCAAGATTCATTCATCTCTACTCTTTTTTCTCCCGTCCGGCCTCCCTCCTCCCTCCCTTCCTAATCACAGTGACCCCATTACCCCCACCCTCCCCCCAATACCTCCTGACTCCTGCCATCTTTCTGTTTCTGACTTCTCTTGCTCACCTATGCTATGGTCCCTTGCGTGTCCCTCCCTCTTTTCCTCCCTGCCAATTACTCACAATTTTTCCACCTTCCTCGGGTAGCATCTGTTTGTTACTATCTCCCGTTCAGGTTGTTTTTTTCCTTTACCTCCATGTATCCTTTCCCTTTTCCTGGCTCCAGGTGTTCCTTCAGAATTCATATACTCACATATAAGGGATTGGTGCTACAATCCACAAATAAGGGAAAATATATGCCCCTTGCTTTTCTGTGTTTGTGTTACTTTACTTAGTATAATACTCTCTAGCTCCATCCATTTACCTGAAAATTTCATAATTTCATCTTTTCTCGCTGCTGAGTAGAACTCCATTGAGTAGTTGTACCTCATTTTCATTAACCATTCATCAGTTGAAGGACATGTAGTTTGTTTCCATTACTTAGCTATTGTGAAGAAAGCAGCAACAAACATGGATGTACAGGTGTCTCTACAGTATGATGAGTCTTCTGGGTATATGCTAATGAGTGGTATCACTGGATCATATGGTAGGTTCATTTTTCATTTTTGAGGGTTCTCCACACTTCTTTCAATGGGGGTTGCATGAGTTTGCATTCCCACCAGCACTGAATGGGCGCTTCTCTTTCTCCATGTCCTTTCCAGCATCTGTAGTCTTTTGTTCTCTTCATCTTGGCCACTCTGACTGGGGTAAGATGAAATTTCAAAGTGTTTTTGATTTGCATTTCTCTAATTACCAAGGATGTTGAGCACTTTTTAAGGTGCTTCTTAGCCATTTTTGTATTTTCACTTGAGAACTCTCTGTTTAAGTCTATCGCCCATCTTTTTATTGGTTTGTTTATCTTTTTTCTTTTTTGAGTTTTTTGTATATTCTGGATATTAATCCTCCATTAGGTGTGTATCTGGTGAAGATTTTCTCCCCCTCAGCTTCCTCTTCCCTTACTTAGTTGTTTCTTTTGCTGTACAGAAACTTTGTAATTTAATGAGGTCCTACTTATTGATTGTTGATCTTAGCGCCTGAGCAGCTAGTGTCTGATTTACAAAGTCCTTTCCTATGCCTATGTCTTGGAGGGTGCTGCCTATGTTGTCTTCTAGCAGTTTTCAAGTTTTAGGTTTTATATTGAGGTTTTTGATCCATTTGGAGTTGACTTTTATGCAGGGTGGAAGATAAGGTCAAGTTTCATTTTTCTGCAGGTGGAGATCCAGTTTTGCCAACACCACTTGTTGAAGATGCTATCTTTCCTCCATTGTATGTTCTTAGCTCCTTTGTCAAGTATCAGGTGGATAAAGTTATATGAACTCATGTTTGGGTCTTCTATTGTGCTCTATTGATCTACATGTCTATTTTTGTGCCAGTACCATGCTGTTTTTCTGACTATAGCTCTGAAATATAATTTGAGATCTGATATGGTGATCCTTCTAGCACTGTTCTTTTTGCCTAAGATTGTTTTGGCATTTGAGCTATTTTGCAATTCCATATGAATTTTAGGATTATTTTGTCAACCTCTATGAAGAATGTCATGGGTGCTTTGATTGGGATTGCAGTGAATCTATAAATTGATTTTTGTAAGACTGTCATTTTCACAATATTGATTATGCCAATCCATGAGCATGATAGGTCTTTCTATCTCTTAGTGTCTTCCTTTATCTCTTTCTTTAGAGTTTTGAAATTTTGCTGTAGAGATCTTTTATGTCTTTGGTTAGGTTTATTTCTAAACATTTTTTGAGCCTACTGAGAATGGGAGGGTTTCTTCTACTGCTTTTTTCTGATTGCTTGTTATTGGTATATAGAAAGGCTACTGGTTTCTATAAGTCGATTTTGTATCCTGCCACTTTATTGAAAGCATTAATCAATTCTAACAGTTTTCTAGTGGAATTTTTGGGATCTCATATGTATAATAGCATATCATCTGTAAATAGGAGTAATTTGACCTCTTCTTTTCCAATTGATACTCCTTTAATTTCCTTCTCTTATATTATTGCTGTAGCAAGTATTTCAAGCACTATAGTCAAAGGAGTGGAGATAGTGGGAAGCCCTATCTAGTTCCTGAATTTAATGGGAATGCTTCCAGGTTTTTTTTCATTTAGGATGATTTTGGCTATGAGTTTGTTGTATACAGCTTTAATTATATTGAAGTATGTTCCCTCCAGATCAATTCCTTCTAGGACTTTTAATATGAAATATATTTCAGATTTTTTTCAAATGCCTTTTCTGCATCTACTGAGATGATCATGTGGTTTTTGTCTTTAAGTTGGTTTATGTGTTTTATTACATTTATTGATTTAAGAATGTTGAGCTATCCTTGCAGCTCTGGAATAAAGCCACCTTGATCATGGTGGATGATGTTTTCAATGTGCCTGTATGTAATTTGCAAGTATTTTGTTGAATATCTTTGCATCTACATTCATTAAAGATGTGGGTCTATAGCTTCCATTTTGTTGCGTCTTTACCTGGTTTTGGTATTGTGGTGATACAGGTTTCACAGAAGGAGTTTGGGAGTTCTCCTTCTGTTTTTATCTTTTTGAGCAGTATTGGTTGTAGATTTTCTTTGAATGTCTGGTAGATTTCTGCTGTGAATCCATTCGGGCCTGGGTTTTTTTTGGTTGGGAGGTTTTATATTACTGTTTCAATTTCCTTATTTATTACGGGTCTGTCTAAGCTGTTGATCTCCTTTTGATTTAACTTTGGTAGTGGCCATAATTTTAGGGACTCAGTAATTTCTTTTAGAGTATTGGTTGTAGATTTTCTTTGAATGTCTGGTAGATTTCTGCTGTGAATCCATTCGGGCCTGGGTTTTTTTTGGTTGGGAGGTTTTATATTACTGTTTCAATTTCCTTATTTATTACGGGTCTGTCTAAGCTGTTGATCTCCTTTTGATTTAACTTTGGTAGTGGCCATAATTTTAGGGACTCAGTAATTTCTTTTAGGTTTTCAAATTTAATGGAGTATAGATTATTCCCTTATTGGATTTTTCTACAATGTTTTTTTTTTTTTTGGTGTCTGTTGTGATGATTCCCCTTTCATATCTGATTTTATTAATTTGGATTTGTTCTTTCTTTTGGTTAAATGGGCTAAGGGTCTGTCTATCTTGTTTAACCTTTCAAAGAATCAGCTCTTATATTAATTAATTTTTTGGAATATTTTCTTTGTTTCTATTTCATTAATTTCTGCTCAGAGTTTTGTTATTTTTTCTCATCTAATAGGTTTTGGATTAGTTTGTTATAGCCTTTCCAGAGTCTTTAGTTGTATTTTAAAGTCATTTGCATGTGCTCTGTCTGATTTTTTAATGTATGCACTAAGAGCTATAAACTTGCCTCATAGGACTGCTTTTAGGGTGTCCCAAATGTTTTGTTGTGTTCTCGTTTTCTCTTTGTTCCAGGAATCATGAATGATTCAGGAGTGTGTTGTTTAATATCAATGAATTCACATATTTACTAGAGGTTCTTTTGCTGTTGAGCATAAGCTTTATTGCACTGTGGTCTAGTAGAAGGCATGGAATTATTTCAATTTGTATTTCTTGAGATTTGTATTGTGCCCAAGAATGTGATCAGTTTTAGAATAACTTGTATGAACTGCTGAGTAGACACTGTATTCTTTGGGTGGAATATTCTGTAATATATATATTTGGTCCATTTCATATAGTATGTCATTTAATTCAGATGCCTCTCTGTTTATCCTTTGTCCAGTTGACCTTCTTATTGAAGAAAGTGGGGTATTAAAGTAGCCCACTATCACTGAGTGGTGCCATTCTCTGTTTTATAGTCCTGGAGTACTGATTTTATGAAATCGGGTGCTCCAGTGTTTGATGCGTAAACGTTCATGATTGTAATATCTTCTTGGTCAATTGGTCCTTTACTTAGAATGAAGTAACCATCATTATCTCTTCTGATGAGCTTTAATTTGAAGTCTATTTTGTCAGATATTAAAATTGCAACACCTACTTTCTTCTTAGAGCCATTTGCTTGAATTTTTTTTTCATTCTTTCATTCTAACATGGTGTCTATCCCTGAAGATGAGATGGGTCTCTTGAAGACAACAGAAAGATGGGTTTTCTTTCTTGAGTCATTGCACCAGCCTGTCTTTTGACAGAGAGATGAGGCCATTCATATTTAATGTTAATACTGAAAGGTGTGTATTGTGTACTGTCATTGTAATTTCTTTGTGTTTGTGGCCCTGTATTGTGTTTCTGTTGTTATAGATCACTATTTCTTTTTCAAAAACTTTATTGAGAATTTCATACACGCATATACAGTATTTTAATCCATGCCCACACTCCCCTCCTTCGTTCCCCCCTCTGAAGAGGTAACCCTAAAATCTTTTAAGGATTAGATACAAGCTCCCAAATACTTTTGATATTTTTGGCCTTTGGAGCAGAGTATGTTGCTAATAGGCCTAAGGACATTTTGACTTTTAGCCAAGAAACTGGCTACATTTCTTTGGGGTCTTTTTACCCTGACTGCCGAGCCAATTCCAACCTCCTATTCTTATCACACCATCCTCTGAAGAGGTTAGCCAAATTGCCAATAGGGAATGGGGATGCAGACTGCTCTGCCTTCTTCCATGCTGAACAGGGACGCAAGGTGAGGCAATTGGAGTACCCCTTCAGTGCGTCTATCTAAAAGACTCTCAAATTGCACAACTCTTGTCTCTAAGGGGAGAAGTAAATCCTTGAGTCATGAATAGGAGGTGTGAAGGAGAAGTAAAGGCAAGAGTAATTAGCATTAAAAGTTCTAGACAGGGAACTAGAAAAAAGTCAGAACAGGGCAATTCTCAAATGTTCATATGAGAGTCCAGTGGAGGTGGCTGGGTACTCAGGTGAGGGTCCAGTGACCCTGCTTGGCACTCCTTTAAAGAATGAGCACAGCTGTCAACAAGCCCAGTTGTGACTATGTTTCATGATCAGGCTCAACCAAAGTTGTAATGATGGTAGTTATTTCATGCAGAAGGGATTCCTATAAGCATCATCTCATTAAAAGGACCTGGAATTTAAAAGGATTTGCTGCTAGGAGCCGCATATGAGGGAGAACACATGTCATTTGTTTTTCTGAGTTTGTGTTACTTCACTTAGTATAAAAGTTTCTACCTGCAAATTTCATTATTTCATATTTCTTTACTGCTGAATAGAACTCCACTGTGTAAATATACCACATTTTTGTTAACCACTTGTCAGTTGAGGGACACTTAGGTTGCTTCCATCTCTTATTGTGAAAAGAACAGCAACAAACAAGGTTGTACAAGTGTCTCTACAATAGAATGAGTCCTTTGGATATATGCCAAGGAGTGGTATAACCAGGTCATATGGTAGGTTCATTTTTAGTTTTTAAAGAGTTCTCCACACTGTTTTCCATAGAGGCTGTATGAGTTTGCAATCTCCACTAGCAGTGGATGAGTGTTTCCCTTTCTCCACATCCTCTCCAGCATTTGGTATCATTTTTTCCTCTTGATCCTAGCCAGTCTAATACCTTAGGGTGATAAGGTGATACCTTAGGGTGGTTTTAATTTGCATTTCCCTAATTACTAACAATATTGAGCATTTTTTGAGGTGCTTCTTAGCCATCTTTATTTCTTCTTTTGAGAAGTCTCTATTTAGATCTTTAGCCCATTTTTTAATTGGGTCATTTGGTTTCTCGATTCTTTGTTTTTTGAGTTCTTTATATATTCTGGATGTTAAACCTCTGTCAGATGTGTCATTGAAGATTTTTTCCCATCCTGCAGGTTTTCTCTTCACTATTTTGATTGTTTCTTTTACTGTTCAGAAGCTTTTCAGTTTAATGAGGTCCCACTTGTTGATCGAGGGCCTTAATTCCTGAGCAACTTCTGATTTAGAAAATCCTTTCCTTCACCAATATCCTGAAAGTTACTGCCAATATTTTCTTCTAATAGTTACAGGGTTTCCAGTATTACCTTGAGGTCTTTGATCCAGTTGGGGTTGACTTTTGTGCAATGCAAAAAATAAGGATATAATTTTATTCTTCTACAGGTGGAGACCCAGTTTTGCCAGCACCATTTGCTGAAGAATCTGTCTTTCCTACATTGTGTGTTATTGGCACCTTTGTCAAATATCAGGTGGGTGAAATTGTGTGTACTCAAGTTTAGATCTTCAATGATGTCCCATTGATCTATGTTTCTGTTTTTGTGCCAGTACCATGCTGTTTTTATGACTATGTCTGTAGTATTCTTTGAGATCTCATAAAGTAATCCCCCCAGCATCGCTCTTTGTGCTCAAAGTTGCTTTGGATATCCAGGGGCCATGTTTTCTATGCCCCTGCCACCAAGATTGGGCCAATGCTCCTCCCTCTGTGGCAAACTCTCGGCAGTTCCCTCTGTGTAGCTAACTCTATGCAGCCAATTCTCCACAGCAGGTCCTGCCCCTCAGAGGACAAAGCACCCCTGGGGACACATATGTTCATTAAGGATTTGGATCTGTATTTTTTTTTTTCGTTGTGTCTTTACCAGGTTTGGGTATCAGAGTGATGCTGGATTCATAGAAGGAATTTGGGAGTTATCACTCTCTTTCTATCATTTTGAATAATTTAATTAGTATTGGTTGGAGGTCTCCTTTAAATGTCTGATAGAATTCTGCTGTAAATCCATCTGTTCCTGGGCTTTTTTAGTTGGTAGGCTTTGTATTACTGTTTCAATTTCCTTATATGTTATGGGTCTGTTTAAACTGTTGATCTCTTCTTGAATTAACTTTGGAGGTTCCCATGATTTCGGATATCCATCCATTTTGTTTAGACATTCAGATTTAGTAGTGTATAGGTTTTTAAAAATATTCCCTCATAATGGTATGGATATGTTGGGTGTCTGTTGGGATGTTTCCCCTTTCATCTCTGATTTTGTTGATTTGGATTTCCTCTTTCGTTCTTTTGTTAAGTGGGCTAAGGTCTGTCTATCTTTTGGGGGTTTTCAAAGAACCAGCTCTTAGATTCACTGATTCTTTGTATTGTTTTCTTTGTTTCTATTTCATTAATTTCTCCTCTGATTTTTTTTTATTTCTTCTCTTTTGCTGGGCTTGGGTTTCATTTGTTCTTGCTTTTCCAGTGTTGAGTTACAGTGCTAGGTCATTTATTTTGGCTCTTTCCAATTTTTTAAGGTAGGCACTTAGAGCTATAAACTTCCCTCTTAGGACTGTTTAAATATGTCCCAGAGCTTGTGTTGTATTGTATTGTCCTTTACACTGAATTCCAAGAACTCTTTTATTTCTTTCTTAATTTCTCCTTTGACACACTCATTATTTAGGAGTGTGTTGTTCAATCACCACAAGTTCATGGAATGACTAGGGCTTTGTCCATTGTTGATTTTGAGCTTTATTGCTTTGTGGTCTGATAGAATGCATGGAATTATTTCAATTTTTTTTTTTTTTTTGTATTTGTTGAGATTTTTTTTGTGGCCCAGTATGTGGTCAGTTTTTGAAAAAGTTCCATGGGGTGCTGAGTAGAAAGTGCATTCTTTAGTGTTTGGGTGGAATAATCAAAAGATGTCTGTTAGGTCTATTTGATGTATGGTATCATTTAATTGACATATCTCTCTGTTTAATCTTTGTCCAGTTGACCTGTCTAATGGAGACAGTGGGGTTTTAAAGTACCATACTATTACTGAGTTGGGGTTAATCTGTGTCTTAAAGTCCTATAGTGTTGTTTTTATGAATTTGGGTGCACCAGAATTTGATACATATATATTAAGGGTTATATAAGTTCTTGGTTAACTCTTTCTTTGATCAGAATGAAGTGACCCTTCTTATCTCTTCTGATTAGTTTTACTTTGAAGTCTATTTTGTCAGGTATTAGAATTGCAAGTCCTGCTTGTTTCTTAGTACCATTTGCTTGGAATAATCTTTTCCATCCTTTTACCTTAAGGTAGTCCCTGTCCTTGAAGGTGAGATGGGTTTCTTGCAGACAGCAAAGGCATGGATTTTGTTTCTTAATCAATTCACTTAGCCTGTGTCTTTTGACTGGGGAGTTCAGTCCATTGATATTTAAGGTTATTATTGAAAGGTGTGTACTCGTTGCATCATTTTGAATGCTGTTTGTGTTCTCTGTATAATTTTGTGTTTCCTAGATTTTATCTTTGTTTAATTTTTTTCATTGTCCCTAGGGTACTGTTGTTTCTCTCTCTGCTCCCTGTATTCAAGTATTCTTTGAAGGGCCGGTTTGTGGACATGTATTCTTTCATGCTATTCATGTCATGGAAGATTTTTCTTTCCCCCTCAACTATAAGAGACAATTTTGTTGGATATAGTATTCTGGGCTGGCATCTATTGTCATGTAGAACTGGAAATACCTTGGTCCAGGTTCTTCTGGCTTTCACAGTTTGCATTGATAAGTCAGCTGTAATTCTGATGGGCTTTCTTTGTAAGTGACTTGTTTTTCATTTGCTGCTTTCAGTATTCTCTCTTTGTTCTGTACATTTTTGTTTTCACTACGATGTGTCATGGGGAGTTTCTTTTCTCATCCTGTCTATTTGGTGTTCTATGTGCTTCCTATATTTGTGTGGGGATGTCTTCCCTTAATTTTGGGAAATTTTCTTCTTCATTCCTGTTTAAGACCTTGTCAATACCATTAACTGAAATTCTTCTCCTTCCCCTATTCCTACGATCCATAGATTAGGTCTTTTCATGGTGTCCCACATCTCTTTCATATTCCATTCCTGTGTTCTTTTAAATTTTTCCATACTATTTTCTTGAGTGGTCCAGTGTTGATATTCTGTTTTCCATTTCATTCATTCTAGAGATGAGGCTTCACCTGTTGTTTCAAGTTGGCATATTGAGTTTTGCACTTCCTTCTTCATTTCTGTCTCAGTTTTCTTCAATTTTCCTGTTTTTTGAATTCATTCAGAAAATTATCCCTATCTTCTTTTAGCTCTTTGATTTGTTTGTTCGTGTGTTCTTTAAATTCATTGTATTCCTTGATCATGTTTATGATTGTTCTTTAAATTCAATGGCCTGGGTTATCTCTGGAGGGGTGGGGTCTCCTTGTAGAACTCTTCTATAAGATTGGTGGGGATTTGTTGGTACATAGTGTTTTGGCTTTCCATCTCATTATTCTTTTGTTGTGGTTTTAGCAAGCAAATTTCTTTTGTTGTTTATGATTCTGATATGAGAATTAAGTTGAAGTATGCTTCTGTTTCTATTATCTGGGTGCATGTAAAGCTGGTTGGTACAGGGTTCAGGTTTTCTCAGGTTTATTTCGGAGGGAACTAATGGCTTCATATTGGCTATTCAGGGATACCCACAGAAGCCCGTTTCAGGTTTCAGTCAGGTACACTCAGGCTTCCTTCACCACATGGAGGCAGGATGCAGGCTCTCTCAGGCAGTCTTATGTATTGTCAGCCCTATGCCAGAGGGAGGCCAGAGGTGGCCAGAACTCAACACTCTCTGGTGGTCTGCTGAGATCCCAGCCTTAGCTCACCAAAGCCAGATCTGCCCTTGGGCCTTGGAGGGGCCTCACAAAATTCCAGGTAGGAGAATGGTATGGAGCAATTAGGGGAAGCTCACCACCATGTGGAGGCAGGATCTGGAGGGCTGTCAGGCTGTCCTCTGGGTTCTCAGGCCCCCTGGTAGTTGGAGGCCAGAGGGAAGCCAGAACCCTGCACTCTCTTGCAGTCTGCTGAGCTGTGAGAAGCTACCCTGATGGAGGTCTAAACCCACCCTCTCAGGCTATCCACTAGGATCTTAGCCCTATCCCACCAAAGCCTGATCTGCCCTGGATCCTTAGAAGGGGCCTCACAAAATCCCAGGTAAAGAGATGGTATGGGGCAATTAGAGGAAGCTCACCACCACATGGAGGCAGGATGCTGGGGCTGTCAGGCTGTCTCTTGGGTCCTCAGGCTCTCTAGTAGTTGGAGGCCAGAGGGAGGCCAGAACCCACCACTCTCTGGCAGTCTGCTGAGCTCAGAGCAGCTACCCCAATGGAGGAAATCCAAACCCACATGTATCACTATCTTTCTATCACTATT
This sequence comes from Nannospalax galili, assembly GCF_000622305.1. NCBI lineage: Eukaryota > Metazoa > Chordata > Mammalia > Rodentia > Spalacidae > Nannospalax > Nannospalax galili. The sequence continues at coordinate 3,352,475 of NW_008360315.1, read as the reverse complement.
CTATCATGTATCAGCCCATTCGTGTCATGGAAAATTTTCTGTTCCCCTTCAAACTTGATAGATAGTTTTGCTGGATAAAGTATTCTGGATTGCCATCCATGATTGTTTAGAACTGTGAATCCTTTGTTCCAGGCTCTTCTGGCTTTCATAGTTTGCATTGAAAAGTCAGCTGTTATTCTGATGGGTTTTCCTTTATATGTAACTTGTTATTTTTTCCTAGCAGATTTCAGTTACCTTTCTTTGTTCTGTACATTTAATGTTTTCACTATGATATGTCATGGGGACTTTCCGTTCTGATCATGTCTTAATGGTTTTCTCTGTGCTTCTTGAATCTCTATTGGTAAATCCTTATTTTACAGAAGTTTTCTTCTATAATTCTATTGAAGATCTGTTCGATGCCATTAGTCTGATGTTCTTTTCCTTCCTGTAGGCCTATAAGAAGTAGATTTGGCCGTTTCATGCTTTCCCACATTTCCTGAGTGTTCCATTCCTGTTTTATTGTGTTTTTTTTTTTTGTTGTTGTTGTTGTTTTTAATTTTTCATAGTCTTTGATTAAGGAGTCTAGATCTTCAGCTTTATCATACAGTCTTGATATTCTGTTTACCATTTCATTCATTCTGCCTGTGTGATTTTCTCCTGTTGTTTCTACTTGGTTTATTGAGTCTTTCAGTCCTGTGTTCATTTCCATTTGAGTTTTCTTCACTATTTCTATCTATTTAGTGAATTTGCTTTTAAAATTATGAATTGTTTTGGATATTTCATTAAGTCACATATTTGTATTTTCTTGAGTATCTGCCAGAAGTTTATGCCTTTCCTCTTTGAGTTCTTTAAGTTGCTTGTCTGTGTTATCTTGTCATTCCTTGAGCCTCATGATGGTTCTTTGAAATTCTGTGCCCTAGGGTGCTACAGGGTAGATCTCTATGTTCTGCCCTTCTGTAAGACTCAAAGGATTTGTTGGGAGCATATTTTCCTGTTTTTTCATACTATTTGTGTTTTTGCATTGCAGTCTGGGCATATTGATGTTCTTTGTCAGTTAGGTGTTGAATAGGAACTTCTACTCTGCTTTTGTTTAATTTGATTTTGGTTCAGAGTTCTGGTTGAGCAGGTCTGTCTGCCTGATCCCAAGCCTGGGAATTTGGCAGTGAGGGAGTTATTTGGGTGAGAATTTAGTGATCGGTGGTATGATGTGTGCTTAATCTGGTTTGGGAAGGTAGCCCTAGGATTTAGGGTTAAGGAATATGAGCTACCCTTGAGAGAGACATGCAGGGACAGTATTGAGAGGAATGGGGTAGCTAGTCCTCCTGTAGAGAATGAATTGGAGGCAACCTTGCTGTCACTTGTGAGAGAGGCCAAAAGGGGACAGAGTATAGGTGGATTTGTGAAATAGGGAAGGAAAGCAGTGAGCTTAATCCAATGTATCAGAGTCCTGGCTGAGCAGGTCAGTCTGCCTGATCTGAGGCTTGGAATTTGATGGTGAGGGGCCCACCTGGTTGAGAACTTAAGAATCTATGTTAGGGTGAGTGGTTAGTTCGGTTTAGGAAGGTAGTCCTGGAATTTGAGGTTAAGGAATAGGAGCTAGCCTATGAGAGAGGCCTGCAGAGACAGTGATGTGAGGAATCAGGAAGTGCTTTTAACTGTGAGTCCTGTCTCCAGCCCCAAAGTAGTCCTTTCTTTCATGTCACATGCATTCATTCACTATCTTGTTTTTTCTTCAATCTTCCCTCCTTTAAGGACTATTCCTTCCTTCCTTCCCATGTTCCCTGCTGTACTTTCATGACTCCCTCCCTCACACATGCCCATAAACACATACATTTAAACCTGGAGTCCATATATGAAACGATATATATAGTGTTTGCTCTCTGAGTTGGCACATTTTGTTTAACATTGTGAATGCCATTTCCATCCAATTTTCTGCAAATTCCATGATTTAGTTTTTTTTTTTTTTTTTAGCCAAATAAAATCCTTTCATATATCTGTATCACTCTTTATCATATGTTGATGGAATTCCAGATTGGCTGCATTCTTAGCAATGATAAGTAGTGCATCAATAAACATGAGATGTTAGTGTCCTTGGTATGCTGATAGATCCCTTTGAGTACTCACCCACCCAGTGCTGGTAAGACTAAGTCACATGGTAGTTTGCTGTCAATTATTTTAAGAAATTTTGTGTTGACTTCCACAATGGATTTTCCCTTTAACATGACCATCAGCGGTGAATAGCGTTCTTCTTTCCCCATATCCTCGTCAGCATTTATTATTTGTTTTCTTGATGACTGAAGTAAGAAAAAGTGTTGAAGCAGATCAAATTTCAACTTTTCTTATGGCTAAAAGTTTTGAATACTTCTCAAAAATTTATATTTGTTTTGAGACCTATCTATTCAATTTATTAGCTTATTTATTTGTTGAATGAATACTTGGTACTCAATTTTTGCAATTCCTTACATATTCTAGCTTCCAATCCCCTGTGGAATGCATATGTGGCAAAGACATTTTGCCTTTGCAGGCTGTTCTCACTCTTAAGCAGGATTTGTTGAAGACACTGTCTTTCTCTATTCTGCAATTTAACACCAGGGTTGAAAATCAGGTATCTGTTCTTACCACTTTTATTCAACCTAATTGGAAACAATTAGGCAAAATTAAGTAATTAAACAAATCAAAATTGGAAATGAAGAAGTAATTTTTTCACTGTCATGATCTTATATACAGAACAACATAAATGCTTCATTAAGAAAAAAAATTTCAGAACTCACAAATGAATTCAGCAATATTACAGAATAAAAAACAATAGCAGGAGATATCAATAGTTGAACAAAGCAATAAGTACCATCCTAAAGAAGTGTTTTCATTATCATATGACTTTGAAACTTTAAAAGATTATTATTCTGATTTAAAAGATTATACCCTAAGTCCCCTATGCTTGTAACTTGTTACCAGTGGAGAATAAGCAAATGGAAAAGTTTAATGTTTAAAATTGTTTAAATCTACAGTTTGATCACTTTAAACACAAAAATTGTAATGAAAATTTTCATGAATCATGACTTATAACTAATCTTTAGTACTAAACTGATGATTAAATTATGTAAGTCAACATTTTTAAATCCTTACAGAAAATTCATGGATCACTGCAGAAGAGCTGACAGAAAAATTATAAGAATGAGAGCTGGTAGATGGACATAAGGAAATTCTGTTGTCTGGATACCACAGTGTAGTTGCAAATGCAAATGAAATGCTCTTGTGATAACATGCACAGGATCATGAGGTGGGGTTGGATATAGCAGGGAGTATCTGAGTATTATCAAAATACAGTATGTGAAATTCTCAATGAATCAATAAAGATACTTTTTAAAAGTCCTAATCTAAAACTGTAAATTATTTTCTCTACACTTCTTAGTGTAGATTGATTGATCTCTATAGCTAATTTTCCAAACCTTGCTGGGATAATATTTTAACTACCTCTTAGATAAAATCTGCATTCATTTGTAGATAAAATTTCCATTCTTTTACTCTCGTTTTACAAGAGTCCTCTTTAGGCTCAATTAACAGCTTTCTGCTGTTCTTCCTCTCCTCACAGCTCCAAAACAAGAAAGAAGTGGACACAGTTGTTCAAACAATGAACAAAATTGCTGCTGAGGTTTCATCTTTCATAACAATTTTATAGCTTAACAAGGAAGATTACAAAATATAAAATTGCGAGGGTAATCATAGTCCCTTATTATAAGACAGTCTTTATAATACACACAAGAATATTCTTTTCATGACAGGATCCAAAATTGTCTCATCCTGTTCAAGACAACATGATAATAGATACCACTTAAGTAAATTTTTCTTGAATATATTGGAATTTCAAAGAATATCTAAATTCAAACTTGTGTATAGAATCACAATAACATTATTTTAATTCAGTATTAATTCAAAATGGATTATTGTTTCTTTTCATTATTATCAGAAACATTTATACTAATGAGATACAAAAAGTTTTCAAAGTGTGGTTTTAAAACTACCCTTAACTGATTTTTTTTTGTGAATATTATCTCATAATAATTTTTAAAAGTATGCATCATTTTCTTCATGAAAAAATTTTAAGAGCATTATCAAAAATTCACACTTTCTTTAAAAACTGAATTTGATAACAATTAGAAAAAAACTAAGTAATTAGAATCATAATTCATAACACTAATAAATGAACAAAGCATAAGAGCTGCATAATTACAGCAGATCCAGGAAAAGCTAAGGATTATATACTTCTGTGACCCATTAACATGTGAATACTAGTTTTGTTTTATTTATTTTTAATTTATGTGCATGAGTTTTTTGTCCACATATATGTAAGTGTACCACATGCATGCAATGCCAAAAAAGGCCAGAAGAGGATGTTAGATATCCCAGAACTCATTTTCAGGCAGTTGTTAGCCATCATGTCGGTGCTGTGAACTGAACCCAGGTCCTTTGGAAGAGCAATCAGTGTTCTTAACCATTGTGCCATTTCTCCAATGCTGTAATTTTGTTTTTATGGAGACTATAGGCAAGCAAATACTAAGTAACTTAGAAATAGATACATTTGGCTTAGTACTGTTTTTGATCAAAATGTTTCTTGGCATTATCAAGTTTTAAGTGAATAGCATGAAGGTTAATTGTGACTATCAATTTGACTGAATTTAGATTCACAATGAAAACATACTTCCTGATGTGTATATGCGGGTAATCAGTGAGGTTTATCTTGGCTACAAGACCCATCCTGAATGTGGGCTGCGCCAAGCTCGTGCTGTGTGGTCTTGGACTGAGTCAAAGGAGAAAGCCAGATGAGTATTGGCTTTCATATTTTTTCTCTGTTTCCTGCACTGACCCAAGATTACTTGGGCCTTATGCGCATGCCTCCATTTATTCCCTCCATGATAGATTATAACCTCCAACTGTGAGCCAAAATAAATCCTTCCTCCTTGTAGCTGTTTTGTCAGGTATTTTTTCATATCAGTGAGCAAAACTACATGATTAGTGTACATTACTAAAATCTTTATAGCTACAATTTTTAATGTAATAAATTTTAAAGTATGAGACATACAACCAAATTGAAACTGGCTGTATTTTGTGAAAAATGGCCATGTTATCAAGATGCAATCAGAAAAAAAAAAAAAAGAAAAACAGGAAATTGAAAGCTTTGGCAAGAATTTAACTTCTAAGAAACAGGATTCTGATTTATTTTGATTACTGAGGTTTCAGTTTTATACATTTCTATAAAATCCCCAATGCTCTTCAGACAACCTTAGATACTTTAAATACAAACCAGAGGGAACTGGTGTGGAAACAGTGGATTGTTAGCTTTGAACAATATGTAAGAGGTAGGAAACAAGCCTTAGGAGAACTGGCTGGGATAAACAAAGATGGATCATGAAAGTCAGTGAGTGACCTCGATCCCCAGAAATGAACTAAAATCAGTATTCACATCAAAATCTTGAGAAGCTTTTATCCTGAAAATATTTTTAGACATAATTATGTCACATTCTGAAAATAATTGAACAATTCAATTTGCTGAATGCAAATTTTGGAAATGTTTTGTGTTTTACCTCAATTCGTAACACTAAAATTAATGAATTATGCATGCCTTATTAATCACAAAGAAATTATTTGGCCACTAAGAATAATTATTTTACATTTAAAGGTTTCTATTTGAAATGCAAAACATTATCTGACATTACAGCTAAATTTAAGCTCAGCAATAATTAAGTTTTCTTTTTGATATAATAACATAAGGTTTCTTCAGATTAATATTTACTTGAAAATTACAAATAAAATTCAAATCATAAAATTTTGCCATCCAGAGTAACTGCCTTTGTCACATAGTTGAGTGACTGATTTAGTGTATTACATTAGAAATGTCAAGTAAGTAATCTATGTTAACGTGATATACAAGGAACAGATGTATAAAAAAAGGACACTTTCTTGTCTCTAATGAGTCATGTTTGTCCAATGTCCCATTACATCCAGTTTCTAAATCAGGAGATTATTTTATGTCTTCAGTCAATATTATGATCAACAGAATCAAATTTCAAAATCTATGAATAAGCCATTCTTTGCTCTTTTTTTTGGTATACTAAGTCTCCTCATTTATTTCCTTACGTCTACTCTTTTGATTATTTTATTTGTGTTTGTTTCTGTCTATGTATGAGTATATGTGAGTATGTGCATGGTGTATACATACACATTTTGTGTAGGGGTGCATGCTCCTGCAGTGACCAGAGGAGGGCACTGGGTGTTCTGCTCAATCATTTTATATTTTATTCTCCTGAGACAGAGTCTCTCACTGAACTTGGAGATAGGCTAGTAGCCAAAAAGCCACAGTGAGTCTCCTGTTTCTTCCTTCCACAGGCTGGGATTACAGATATGCATGGCCACACACAGCTTTTTATGGGGGTGCTAGTGTTCTTATCTCAGGTCTCATGCTTGTGTGGGGAGTGCTTTTACCACAGTGAGATATCTCTCCAGAACTCTTGCTTCTAGCACTGATCCAATCTCCCAGATCAGGCTCTTTCCTCCCTTCATTACACGAAATCAGGATCTTTTCAAAATATAAGTCAGTTAATGTCTGTCACTTGCTGGTAATTCTCTAATGTTCTTCTAATTTGGAGTAAAATTCAAATTTCTTATCATGGCCTAGACTGTGCTACATGATTAGGTTAACAGTCTAATTCTGTGAGCTCATCCACCAAGAGCACAGCAACACAGAATGCTTATGAAGTGTCCATTCCACCTACTCACATTAATTGTATCAGTAAAGTGCACTACCGCATCTATTTCACAGAGCTTGGAGGGCCAAATAAGTTCTTTGGCATAATACAGTAGTGGAGGTGGGATAGAACTGAAGTCTCTGGCTCTGTGCTGTAACCATTTCCTTGACTTTTACCTCTGGCTCCTCTTTACTTTCAACATCACTCAAGATTAGTGTCTTTTGGGAGCCTTTTAAATAACTCATCCCTCTCCCTGGAAAGGTTTTCCTCTGTGTTTTTGAACACTTAGTTTTCATTCGATTTTCAACTGTGTATTCAGAGATCCCTTTTATCATAAGCTTTATTAATTACCTCAGTAGTTGTATCTGCTCCCCAGTCATGCAGAAGAGCTAATGGAGGTTTCACCTGCTCCTTCATTAATCCTTTATTTTATTTTTCTCTCCCTCAGTACACGGTATTTCCTGAAATTATTTTGTGGCTTCATTTACACACCTTTCTCTATACTCCTTAGCCAGCATAGTATTTTTAAAAGAGTAGGATTTTTTCCTATGCATCTTTATTTCTTGTCTCAGCTATTTCTACTTCATCTCTAATATCGATTATTTCAGTTAATTAAATGCTTGTCATATAATCAAAACAACTCCAGAAGTTGTCTTACATTTTTAGATAATTTAGGATCTAGTAGAGGGATCACATAGTTTTGTTATTTGTTATGGTGCTGATGTTTTATTTCAATCTTACCTGACCTTCTACCCATCCATTTAGCTGATTACTTAGTGATTTATCTAAAAATTTAATTTGCAGTCTAGATTTTAGCAGAATAACTTTGACTCTCTTCCATGCTGCAATGTTTTGTTGCACTCATGGATATTTTTATAGAACAAGATGGAGAGTCAAAGCATTGAATTGTTTTGTCCAAAATAAGTTCTTTTTATAGAGGGATTGCATAATTCATTTAAAAACATTCCTTATATTTATTTTATGTGTATGAGTGTTTTACCTGCATGTGTGTAAGTGCACCTGTGTCATGCAATGCCCACAGAGGTCAGCAGAGGCATCGGATCCCTTGGAATTGGATTTATGGAATATAGTTAGCTGCCATGTGGATGCCTGGAAATGAACCGCAGTCCTTTGCAAGAGCGGTCAGTGCTCTTAACCACTGAGCCATCTTTCCAAACCCCAAAGAAATGCATATGTATGCTTTAAAGTACTTGCATAGACTTAAAAATTGCTAAAGTATGGTTGAAACACTCGACTAATGATGAGGAAATGAATAGGTGAAAGATGAAAAGAAAACAAATCAAGAACGAGTATTCTTTTCCAGCACTATGAATCTTAAATATAGAAACCCAAAAGTTGTAATGAAATATTGTACCATATCAACTTCATAAGAGATTATCCTAGAGCTTTGGGACTATGAGAAAGAAAATAAAATTTATAAAAATGTATCTATGTTTGAAAATGCCATCTGTGAGTTGAAATTGGATTTCAGGACCATGGCTTAAGGACCTATCATTTCAGTATATTTGTGGATTCAGTATCTATAAACCAACACACTGAGGATGGGTAATAAGTAAACTTAAATTGAGAACCTCCAACAAGACAGCAAACATAATCTTATTATTATCACTGTGTCTTTGTGAATGGAAATCAAGATTGGAAAGTAGCAATGTGCTATGGGTATTCCACAGTCAAAAGAAATGTAATTGTTAAAAAGAAAGGTAAGGAACAATATAATCCAATAAAGCATGCGTCTTCATGGAAATTTATAAAACTGAGGTAGAAACCTGCTGGTCACCAAAGGAGAGTAAGACTAAAATGATAACCTTAAAAATGTGCTGTGTGCTTTTATGCACATGAAAAAAGTTGCTCTTGTTAAAACACACATTTACATGGATGTACTTTAAGCATAAACTCTACTAAACTGTTTGCTTTAAATTACAGTGTTTAGGGGCTGGAGGGATCACTCAGCAGTAAAGAGCATTAACTGCTCTCTCAGAGAACCTGAGTTTTATTCCCAGTATCCACATGGTCTCTAACAACTGTCCATAACTCCAGTACCAGGGGAATCTGACACTCTCTTCTGACCTCCTCAGGTATTGCACAACACGTGTGCACTTACACACATGGAGACAGAACATTCGTACACATAAAGTAAAAATAATAAATAAATAAATCATAAAGATAAATAAAATATTAAAAAATAAAATACAGTGCCCAAGAGGCAGATGACACAGCTCAGTAGGAAAGTACTTGTTGCTAAGCCTGATGACAGTTCCACCCCCATGACCCACATGGTGAAAGGAGAGAACTGATTCCTGCAGGTTGTTCTCTGGCCCCCAGATGTGCACCGTGTCCTATGTAGGCTCTTACCTTCCATCATGAGTGGTTGCACACACCTGCACACACACACAATAAATAACTAAAAAATATGAATTATTTACTATAATAAAAATAAAATAAATGATTTGAAAACAGATCAGCCCGGCAAGATGGCTCAGCATGCCTGACCACCTGATTTCCATCCCTGGGACCCACATGGTGCAAGGAGAGAACTGATTCCTGCAGGTTGTTCTCTGACCCCCAGATGTGCACCGTGTCCTATGTAGGCTCTTACCTTCCATCATGAGTGGTTGCACACACCTGCACACACACAATAAATAACTAAAAAATATGAATTATTTACTATACTTAATAATTTAATAATTAAATTCTTATATAAGAAACCATAAATTAGAGCCAGCTGTGGTGATGTGTACCTTTAATACCAGCAATTGTGATGCAAAAGCATGTGGATATCTGTGACTTTGAGGTCAGCCTGGCCTACATAGCAAGTTCCAGGTCAGCAGGGAGACCCTGTCTCAATAAACAAAACAAAAAAGTAATTAGAAAAACGTTTAGTTCACAACTAATTATAATTTATCAAAAAGGGAGAAATGTGTTTCTGTTTGAGTATGTGTGTGTGTGTGTGTGTGTGTGTGTGTGTGTGTGTGTGTATGTGGGTGGATGTATGTTCAGTGTAATGGAAATGATGGATTCCTTAGAGGAATGCAACTTTTTAATAGTATAATACATTAAAATCGTGGAAAAATCATCTAACAAATTCAGTTGTATACTCCATAGAGCATAGCATAAAACCGTAATATTCACTTTGAAATTTTCAGAGAATGTAAAATAGTCTCCAAAGTGAATAACTACTCCTGCAAGATGCTTCTAGAGAAAGGAATGATGAGAAAATAATTTTGTGTAAAGTGTAGTTATTTCTCCATAAGCTTATTGTATCCTTATTCTGTGGAAGGCTAGTCTAGCATCTATTACTGAATAACAAACCACCCTGAAAATCCAATGCTTAAAACAGCAGCATTTATTTTAGTCAGGAATCTGCAATTTAAGAAAGATTTGATAGAAACAGCTCACTTGACATTGCTGGGGCAGGGTGAAGGCTGGAGGCTGGAGTCACCTTTGCCCTCACTGGATTTTGTGTCTAAGAGTTCATCTGCTTGTCAGCTGGAGTCTCTGCAGGAGGTGGTGCTAGAATACCTAAACAACTTTCTTTGTGGCTGTTTGACCTTCATACAGCATGGTGACTGTATTTCAAATATGACTGCTACATTAGTAGAAAAAAAACAGAGGAAGCCATACGTCCTATCAGGACCTAAAAGACATTATTCAGAGCCACCTCCATTTCATCACATACAGTTGGCTAGAACTGAGTAGCTCTTTAAGACCATAGCAAATTCAATAGGAAGAGAATTAGACCTCTTTTGATAATGAAGCTACCATCGAAGATGCAAGTGTGTTTCCCTACACCATGGAAGTTTTTGTTTTTGATTTATGTATTTGTTTATTTTCTGTTTTTTGTTTTGTTTTGTTTTGTTTTAAGAAAGGGTCTCCTTGTAGTCCCCAGATGGTCTGGAACTTGACCAGGCTGGCCTTGAGTTCAAAGATCTGCCTACCTTGACTCCCACATACTGGGAACACTGGATTTTTTTTTTTTTTTTTTAAGAAGGCCAATGCTTTATCCATTAGGTGACTGGGACTTCCTGGAGTTTTTTCCTTTTTTATAACTGAGCTTATTTACTGTGTGTGTATGTATGTGGGCATTCATGCTATGGCACACATGTACAGGTCAGAGGATAGCTTGCAGGAGACAATTCTCTCCTTCTACCATCTGGCTCCCAGGTTCAAGCTCAGGTTGCCATGTTTGGTGGCAAACACACTAACCCATTCAGCCATCTCTTCAACCTCACTTTGAAAATTTCAATCCAACGGAATCTGTTTGACCAAATGTTAAGACAATGAAATATGTTTTATCATCTGATTTATTTTGTTCCTAGCATGTTTACCAGACATCATTAAATATCTTGTAAAGATACCACTCAAGAATGCCAAGAGAGTAGGTGCTCCATAGGAAAGGTTGCAACAAATTCATGATATTACTAGAAATAAAATCAGAGGTCCAAAGACCCCATCAAAGAACACGCAAAGTGAAAAATAACTGCACATGGCAGATTTTACTTTTGCAAAAGCATAACCTGAGTTACCAGTCAGATCTAGCAAGTACTCATGAGATCCAGGGGCTTTGGGGGATTACCTCTAATGCAAGAAAAATGTGTGTTTTCCCATTGGCTGGGGTCCTACCTCACAGTTTTTTCCAGTTGGCTAGTTTAAACAATTTGTACTCAGGGAAAGAGCTCTATTACTCCAGTCCATTAAGCTCAGGAATGCATCATGGCCTTTCCTTAAACAAAAGGCTTACAGGGTGTGGTATGCAGGGTGTGGTTTGATTAAGAGGTTGAATTTACAGCCATGGTAATAGCATGCACAAGACTCATGCAAACTCAAGCAGACAAAAATCCTACATAGAATTGTGGAAATGGGCAGCAAGCCCCAGTCTTAGCCAGAGAACTATTGGGCAGCTGATTACTGCTGGGTGAGTAAGAGTTGATATTCTTTAAGAGAGTGGCTCTAGATAGGCTGACTATACCCCAGTGAATGAACTTCCTGAATATTTTTTAAAGTGTTCATTCACAAGACTGTTACAGATCAATTCTGCCTGGAAGAGGATTTTGTTTTCTTTTATCTACTTTGATTGTATTTTGAAAACTTTCCATATGCTCAGAGCCATTTTTCTATCCACTGTTACTCTCATGGTTGTCTTCAGATTTTATATTATCTTCTTATTAATATAAACTAATTCGAAGGCCACCATATTTAAGTAAGAATGAGAGGTCTGGGGTATTCATTCACTGTTTCCAATAAATACATTTGCATAAAAGCTAATGAATGGATTTTTTGCTCCATACCTATAAACTAGATTCATAGCATACTGAGACCTCCATTCACCTCTCCATTGAAACCTTTTCTCCTGTTAGTATTTCAAGCTTTTTTCCAGTGGCTGGGTTCCAGCTTTCTTTCACCCATCTGTTCTGTGGCATTTAGCCTTTATGGCCACATTTTCCTTCTTTTCCCCTGTCTTTCCCCTTCCTTCCTTCCTTCCTTCCTTCCTTCCTTCCTTCCTTCCTTCCTTCCTTTCTTTCTTTCTTTCTTTCTTTCTTTCTTTCTTTCTTCTTACTGAGACAGGGTCTCCCTCTAGCCTCAGCTGGCAATTGCTATGTAGACCAGGCTGGTGTTTATCTCACTGAGATCCACCTGCCTCTGTGTAATGAGTGTTTTAGAGTTAGGACATAATTAATACAATTTATACTTGAAATTATAATCTGGTAATATTAAGACTCAAGTAAAATGTTTACTTGAAAATGGATTGATGTGAATGTGTGAAACATAGATAAGACTCTGGAGCTAGCCAGATGTTCTACTGGCAAATGACCAAGCTAATGACGCAAGGACTGATAACCAGATGTCTGCTGAATCATGGACTCGGACCGTAAAAGCTGGATCCTCAAGAACCTCACGGGCGCACTCTACTCAGAGCATCCCGATGCTGTGTGCGGCCCCTTCTTCTCGCTGATCCACGCTCCTCTTGCTGACCGCCTCCAGAGATGTCGCGAACCACATCGAACCTCACAGCCTATGAGCCATCCCCGCGAACTACATTCAAGTGACAAAACTTGAGAGTCTAACTCTCTAAGACCGGTACCTTATTGTACATTTGACTTGTGTTTTTTTGTCGTGTATAAATAAATGCATGTGAAGGACAGACATGACTAGCGTGATTCCTCCCTCAGGGGAACGACCCTGAGGTGAGGCTCGCAACACTCTGCCTCCTCAGTTCAGGGATGAAAGGCGTGTGCCACCACGCCCTGCCTCCCTGCCTCCTTTCAGTGTTCATCTGCATCTACTCCTGAACGTTATCATTATGACCAAAATCTAATAAATTTCTATATTTTACCTCTCAAGAAATTACCTTCTCATGTTACAGTTTTTCCGAGATTAAGAGATCCTTCAGACTATAAACCTGTCTTAATACATGTTTAATTTTAATTACTATTTTATACAAGTCCCCAATGACCTGTTCTTCATCTGTAGGATCTCTTAAATAGGTTTTACACATTACTACCCCTTTAGTAAGTCAGGACATCACGAGTTCAGCCTTGGATTCTTCCACCTCCTAATATCTCTTAGTTTAGCAAAATTGCAAACATTCTATGATCCGATCCTATCTCATTTACCAAAATTATTACATGTTTTGTGATAGGGCTCACTCAGTAGTCAAAATCAGTCTCAGATTCACAGTCCTGCTCTTTAGCCCCCCAAGTGCTGAGATTGGGGAGTGGATCCAGCATTCTTTATATGACAGCAAACAGATCAATGTAAATTTGGGTGAACCTGTGAAAAATATGAAGAGTTCCTACATTGGTAGGTTCATTTGCTTATGAAAAATATGATGGGTACTGTCGTAAGCATACAGATAGGAATATATACAAAACGCTTCAACTAATAGCTGCTGGGAGTGATAGGCTCCATAGAGAAGACCTTTTTACAAATTTGAATAGCTCCATCCATAAGAATACTTTCTCTTATTCAATTGTCATGCCATTTTATTAAGATTTTTAAGTTTGTATGTACATGAGATACATGTGTGTGAGCATGCATGCTACAGCATACATGTGGAGGCCAAAGGACAAGTTTTAAGAATCAGTTCTCTCCTTAAACCTTTATATGAGTTTCAGAGTTGGAACTCAAGTTGTCAGGCTACCAGAGCACATGGTTTTACACCCTGAGCTGTTTCAATAGCCCTTAATATGATATATTATATTGCCATCCACAAAGAAAGAATACATGTTTTAAATGGAATTCTGGGATTGTTAGAATTTTCCCTAGTTCATTATCTCTACATCCCAGATCAATAGGAATAAATCTATAATTTAAAAAATGTTTTTACAAAAGAAATTCTCATCACACTTAAAATTCAGTGAAGACCATAACAGAAAATCCTCTTCCAGATCCCAGAATTTTTTCTTGGCTTGTTTCTAGGGTCTAGAATACTAAGGACATAAGACATAACAGACATATGATAAATATTCTTTGAATCACAAAATCTTATGTGAACAAAAAGTAGTAAAACCATTGAAGGTCATCTGTTCACCATTGTCAGGAGAGAGCTTGGTTCTGTGTGTGGATCCTGCTTTCCTCTTCCTTTTGTCGGTCACTCATATCACCACTGACAGTGTGTTTACATTTATTCACAGAGATTCTTACTGGTTAGTATTTTCAGTTTGTTGTAAGAGTCATAAAGATTTAAAAATCTTACCTAATTATTTTATTTTTTATTTTTTACTTTATGTGTATGAGTGTATTGCCTGCATGTAGGTAAGTGCATCCGTGTCATGCAATGCCCACAGAGGACAGAAGAGGCCGTCAGATACCCTAGAACTGGAGTTATGAACAGTTATTAACTGCCATATGGGTGCTGGGATTCGAACCCATTTCTTCTGCAAGAACAACCGGTGTTCTTAACTGCTGAGACATCTCTCCAGCCCCTATATTTATTTTTTAATAGTGATGAAGAATTCCCCAGGGTACTATAAATCTTTCTCACAAGAAAATGTTATATAAATTCATGTTTTGGAGAACTAAACTTGAGTGAATTACTTGGGTACAAAAGTATATGCTGACGCCAGGTTGTACTATCTGGATTCAGAGGTGTAAAGAGTATTCTGGAGAAGATGAATGAGATCTATGAATGCTATTCCTTCTTCAGAAAGGATGGTATTTTAACACCTTGGTTTTCTCTTGCTCCTTTGGGGTGAATGTATATCTGTAAAATGAGAACCTCAGGAGCAAACCCAGATGAACTAAGCTCCCAGTTGTATGAAAAGCCCAAGGAGCAAAATGTCACAAGCCCTTTGTTTTAACTTGTTTCTCACAATGTTTTCCTCCAGTGATCAATCAGTTCACTCCCTTAAGTATCTAGATCTGTGATAAAATATTAAATCCTAGTATTTCCATAATATTTGTATAATCTTCTAATAGTCTCCCTAAGCAAAAAACAATTTTTTCCTTTCTTCTGTCTTATTTTTCTTAACAGCACTTATTATTAACTCTTGCTGCACAAATTACATATGCATTCATTTATCTACTGCATTGGAATGTAAGCTCGCAGAGAGTAGGATACTTTCCTTTTTATTTCTCTCTTTTGCTCCCCCCACCCTGCAATCTGAATATATATATATATATGCACATAGTATATATGCTTTTTAAATAAAACAGCATAAGAATGAAAATGAATGAAATGAAAAGAATAAGAATGAAAATGAATTAATTTTGGAAAAATAGATGGGGCTCATTTAAATAACAAAGCAGATAAGTTTCCATCACATTAACATTAAAAAATATTTTACTGTCATTTACAATCAGATGGCCATTGGGCATGGAAGCTTCATGTTTCATGCCTTTTCACAAAGTAAGAAACTGCAGGTTTTATCGAAATGTCCCTCAACTCACGAATGGATAATGAAAATGTGTTACATTTACACAACGGAGTTCTACTTAGCAGTTAGAAAAGATGCAATTTGAAGGTAAATGGATGGAACTAGAGACCATTATAAGTGAAGGAACACAAAAACAGAAAAGCAAGTGACATATTTTCTCCCTCATTTGCAGATCATAACACTAATCCCTTATATGTGAGTATATATCCTGATGTAATAGCAGGAGCCAGGAAAATGGAAGGGAAACATGGAGGTAAAGGAAAAGAAATAACCCGAAAGAGGAAAATGGGAGTGTTCAACTGGGGGATGGGGGCATGCAGGGTACCTTGGGGGGCGTGGAGGAGGGAAATCAGGAGAAGGGGAATAGGGGAGGTAGGAGTTTGGGGGAGGTGAGGGATAATGGGGATGCTTGAACAGGGGAGGGAGGAAGGAGGTTGGAAGGGGAAGAGAGAGGCGAGATGAAAGGATCATGGGTGATGTGGGAAGACAAAGGGAAATTTATTGGCTCAGGAACCCCCTCAGAAATAAAAATATGGTATCTGAACATTACTGCAAGTATATACTTGGGGGCTGTCTGGCAAGGAGCACAGTGCCAGACAGGAGAGACCTCCCTTCAAGTGGTTGGCCAGAGTAGTCCCAAAATAACAGAGACTATTGCTGGAGCCCTTGGTTATCTCCCCAAACTTGAAGGTAAGACCCTACTGCTGAAGACAGGACAAAATTCAGACATAGGACTTGGAGTCAAAAATCCGGAATTGAACTGGAAGCCTTCTACTTGAAGCTGAGCTCTCATAGATCTAGAAGACACTATGCAAGCTGGTAAAAGAGAAAATCAGGCCTAGTCCTAAAGCCCAATATCCATAACAACTGGCACAACAAACTGCCTCTATTGGTGCAGTAGTGGCACTGCTACCTGGGGGATAATCAATTGTTACGTTATTAACAGGTGCCTAATTCCTCTCAAGGGGAGTGAACTCATGGGTGGTACTGTAATTACAGTCAAATACATATGACTGGAGAGGTCATAGATCCTAGAGAAAACCATATCCCTGTCACATATCTAGACAAATAAAATGTCTTAAAATATGCTAAATATAGATCCTTATTTTTACAAATATACCATATACCACTCATCAAAGCTCTTTTTGGCATCAGATGGAAGCTACTGCAGAGTTCCACAATTGGTCGTACACAGAGAATATACCTCTGAGAGATGCCCAGTCCTGGGTGGCACATCTACAGTGGAACCTCACAGAACCTAGTGGAACAGGGAGTAGAGACAGTATTATTGGAAAGATTGTAAGAGCTAGGGTTGGTCCATGAACATAGGGAAACAGGGCTTTCAGATGACAAATTGGAAGCTTGCACATTGGAACTTGTGTCACTGGTAGAATCTAGCACAAGACCCATGTCAACTCACTTAAGCAGGGAACCAGAGTGGTGTGAGGGAAATGAGTAACAGGTCAGTCCTAGGCTGAGAGCAGTTGGAGACTGCTTACTGCTGGGTAAGGGAGAGTAGACCTTCCTTAATAGCTCTAGATAGGCTGACTAGACTCCAGTGGATGAACTTGCACTGAGGTGGAACTTAACATGTATGGCAGATTATATGAGGCCCAGTTGGTGAGGTGTGGGGGCATGGATGGGGGAGGAGGTGTTGTTTTGATTAAAAACTGTTACATGAAATGTACAAAAGTTCAATTAAAAATATTTTTTAAAATTCCAGGTTTTAAACAACTGGTAGCTGATTACACTTTTCAGGACATGATTAGGAAAAATCATTAACAGGGTCTTCATGATGTTCCTTGTTAGCTCCAGAAAATTCACCTACTTTTTGACCTTTTTATTAAACTGGAAGGTCAACATACAGTTGACTTTCCAGTCTGCAACAACATCCTAGCATTCATCCATCTCTTTTTTCAGAAATATCAAGCTTAAATCCTTTTCAGAGAGTCTGCTGGATAGCTTTAGTTGTCCACTTCATACATCTCGGAAAAGGAAACCTCAGTTGGGTAACTTCCTCTATTCTACTGACCTGTGGGAATGTCTGTGAGGTGGTGTGACCCCTGAACTGTTGGTCCTAGGTTATATAAGAATGCATGGTGAGCACTGGCCAGAGAGCAAGCCAGTAAGAAGTTCTCTGCCATGGTCTGTGCTTCAGTTCCTGCCTCCAAGTTCTTGCCCTGAGGTCTTGCCATGGCTTCCCTCAGTGATGGACTATGACCTTGAAGTTGTAAACTGAAAAAAAGAAAAACAACAACCTCTTTCCTCACCAAGTCATTGTTGGTCAGTGTTTTATCACAGCAATAGAGAAGCAAACTAGAACAGAATGGCTTCATCATTTTGCAAGATTCACACCACATGGCTGAGAATTCCACCACTACTGGTTATCTCCTACTGAGTCCAAAGTGTCCCGAAAAGCCCCCTTGCTCCGGATCGGCTTCACCATTTGACTGTTGCAGGGAGGGATCTGATGAGCAACCACAGAAAACAATGGAAATGGATCTGAGAAGCCATACCCAGCTTCTGTTTTATTTTAGGAGATAGCATTTATAAGATCTTATCCTAGCAAGAAATAGTCAACTACTCAATTTCTTTGTATAGCCACAAGAAAACTATATGAAGTAATAACCATTGGGCATAGCTACACCCAAGGTTCAGCATCCATGTCTGTCTAGGTTTCCCCAGGGGAAATCAAACTCCCTGTGGGTACAGTCTTCTCTGTGCATACCTGCAATGATCTCACCTCATGAATTATCACTGCCAGTCTAGGGTTTCTACATATGTGGAATAGTGACACCACCAGCAGCAGTTTTCTGTTTTAATCATGAATCATGAAGTGTCTCCATGGCAAGAATTTACTCTGATTATAGTTAAATGACTGTTTCCTGATGTCATAAAGTTTGGCAGTAAATCTCTAACCATAAAGGTCAAACCAGTGCTACATCACCTAAGCTGGAGTAGATAAAATGTTTAAACATGTTACCCTTAATTTATTACTTAAACTCAAGAATATAAATGAAAATTTTCCAAAGGTTGTAGAAATTGGAATGGGTACATTTATTTCAAAGGAATTGCTAGTTTACTATGATTTTGGAGATAAACCTTTATTACCTAAGCAATGTGAGTAAAAATTGAAGAAAAAAATTTACCTATTTGGGGACTTTAGCATGTGAGATTTTCAAGTAGAATTCAGGAAATGATGGCTGCTTCATCCATTAAATGTTTAGTTTGACATTCACTTTGGGACTGAAGATGGCTAAAGAACCTGTGAGGTATCATAGATTGAAAAAATGGAGTCAACACTGTTATTTTGAAAAGGAATTCACAGCTGGGCGTGGTGGTACACACCTGTAATCCCAGCACTTGGGAGCCTGAAGTCTACATAGTGAGTTCCAGACGAGCTAGGGCTCCAGGGAATCCCTCTAGTCTCAAAAAGAAAGAGAGAAAGAAAGAAAGAGAGAGAGAGAGAGAGAGAGAGAGGGAGAGAGAGAGAAAGAAAAGAAAAAGAAAAGGAATTCACATCAGGAGAGTCTCGTTTCAGAGGCAAGGCGACACTGCAGAAAAGTATTAGCACATGCAATGGACACAGGAATTAATGCAGGAACTAAAAGCATCACTTAGAAAAATGGATTTTCTGCAGCGTTCTCAGATTGCATGTTCTTAAACTACTGAATTGTAATATTTAAAAAAGATCATGACGCACAGTTCTACTTATAAACTCCCAGGGTGAAGTAAAACCAAATCAAGGGTACATGTAGATTGTACTGAACTGGAAATCTGAACACATGCACATATGCATGAGCACAACACACACACACACACACACATACACAAACACACATAAACAGACACACACCTGAGGAATACAGTTCATCCAGTTATCACCCCCATAAATGGAGGTGTCTTGTATCATTTTAAATGGGTGAATTTTCTTGAGCTCTGTCCTCTCTTCAGGTTATTTAAGTGCCAATGGGCATTATGTAAAGAATAAATTTAAAATATAGTAGTAAATTTATGGTAGACACAGTGATAGGTGACCCAGATCCCTCTACAAGGAAGAAATAACTGTCCTCCCTTCCAATGAAAAGAAAGCAATTGTCTCTCCTGCTGAGACTTGCTGCAACAAAATTAAGTTTTCCTTCCCAGAGAACTCTGAATCTTCTGTCTGAAAAAGATGGAGTTAATAAATCAAGGTCTTGTTGTCTAAGACAGAATGATCTGTAGGGAAAGACTTATTTTTGAGTTCTCCACCTGGTTGCCCAAGGGACCATATAGTTTCAGGCCTATATTACTTTTTATCTTTCTTCTCTTAATCCATCTTCATCCCATGTTTATTGGATTAACCCTTAACATCATGTACCTAACTTTACCTATCTCAGCTTTGCTTTGAAACTGTCAAACTTATAATCTACGGGTTTGAGGACAATTATTCATTGCCTTACTGCCAATGAGGTCTGGATCAATGATGGCAGATAAAGTACACAGTGGTAGTTCAGTTGTGAAAATACTTGCCAGATTTTATCTGTAGTGAATGTTAAACTAAATAGTAATTCTAACTAGAGCTGCTGTGATGATTGTGTAATTCTGTTGCATTATTCCTATATCACCCCAGTTATGTTATATATAACTATGTTATATATAACTATTACTTTGGTCAATTGATCTTATTTTTATCCTAATGAGGAAATGAGAAGAAACATTTCAGATTCACATAAACTGGAGAAAAAAGCCAGTTTGGGGGATTCCACAATAATGATCATGCCCACAAATTTAATAGAGTTGTTCTTATTTTCTTTTCTGTTTCTATAAATTTTACTTATTTATTGTTGAGAATTTCATACATGAGTATTGTATTTACATTAATTCCATCCCTTTCAGTCCCCCTCCAAATCCTCTCATGCTCCCTGCACCCTCCCAATTATTTTCCCTCTTTTTATTATTGTTGAGTATATATGTATATATATACAATTTACTGAGTCCATTTAGTGTAGCTCACATACCTGTATTAAGGCTGTCCACTTGGCATTAGATAACCCCTCAAGGAGCCACACCCTGTAGAAAACTGATTCTCTCTCAACATCCATTGATTGCCTGTAGCTCTTCAGGTGGAACACCTTGATATTTTCTTGCATGTAAACTAGTTTTGTCATTATGAAGATCTTGTTAGACTACATATCGTGAGGAATTCATGGTTGTAGTTTCCCCATCATGTCTAGAAGCAGATGTCTTGTTCATCTGGTTCTTACATTCTTTCTGCCCTGATTCCAAGATCCTCCCTGAGCCTTAGGTATAAATGTTGCTTTGTGGATGTATCAATTATGACTTGGCACCTCACAGCCACTTATTCTTACAAAAGCAGTTTAAAGGTGCAAAGGTTTATATGGCTCACAGTTCAAGAGTACAGACCAACGTGGAAGAGAGGTCAAGGGGTCAGGAGCTTGAAGTAGCTTGTCATACAGAATCAGGAAGTAGAGAATAAGGAATTCATGCAACTGTTCACTTCCTTTTCTTCATTTATAAAGCTCAGGATTCTAGTCCTAGAGTTACTCACAGTGGGTGGGTCTTGAGGATTCAGAGAACTTATCAGAAATAAGCTTAGACTCTCATCTTGCAGGTGATTGTAGATTCTGTAGCATTGATAATTAATGCTAACTACTGCATCGTCTGAGGCAATAAATACCAAATCTTTATTCTACAGATTATCATACTAATCCATGATGTTTCTTACATTGAATTGATCATTTTGAATGAACAGGAGGTAGCTAGCACCCTAGTGATACTGCTAAGACCGTGTTCCAGAAGATGAGTTATAAATTCATGTTCTCAATGTTCTACATATCTGTGATTTAGATTCATTTAAAATTTATGTGGTTGAGTCCAGTGTCTGGAGAATGCACACGTGGTTGCTAAAGACTATTGCCTCCATTTTAAACACTTTACCATAAAATGCCAGGGGTTCATACCAGCAACCCCCATGCAGTGTTGATTGGGGTTGAGTAAGCGGCACCGTTCGCCAGCCCACACCACCCCCAGTACTGGGAACACACAGGTGCAATGGGGAGCCTAGTCAAGCAGGGACTCATTTATTGCAGGTGTTACAGAGCTTATAAAGGCACCTGGAAATCCCCTCTCCCCCCTTGAGGGTGTATCTTAAGGATGGTCACGCGCTGATCATGAACTCCTCAGCAGTGCAGAAGTATTCTTCAGATTTTCAAAGCAAGTCAGGCTGCGCCCTAGTAACTTCTTCTCAGACCTTTGCAAGGTGGGGCCTTTAGGTCCCCACATCTCCCCATCTTATTTTTATTTTAAGGCTGGACTGACTTTATTTCACGGGTTACCCATCTCATAGACGGCTCCCTGAGGAGAGATGGCTATCTCCTCCCTCTAACTTATGCATTTTTGCCTGTCTTAGGTTGTGTCACCTCTGATCAAGCCTTGCCCGTCATTGGATCATGCACCTGACCACGTACATGTTCTTAGGAGTACTTGTCATGGGACCTCTTACCCGTCCTTGGCTAAAAATGCGTCACGATTAAGGGCAGCCATGTGGGTAATGCCAGCCCATGACATTCTTAGTCTCTGCCTAACTTGGTTAGCCAAGCGTGGGCAACCGGAGGAGGTCCTGGGGGAGTCCGTAATCATGAGGAGGTGGGCCGTACAGTTCCAAGGGTCCTCTGGCTGTTGCAGAGGTGGTACCTGTAGAAAGGGTTGACAAGACTTACAGGTATGTACAATCTTCTTTAGGTCCTTGATGGGAACTTGAGGAATCCTCTTACAGAGTCCCCGCCAATTTACATGAGTGAGGTTATGTAACCCCTGAGCTTCATTCAGGCCTGCTGACAGGACCTGCATTGCTTTGGGATAAAAGCCCAGGAAATCCTTGGTGCCCCCTAAGATGCTGTAAGAAAATAGGGGCTTCTTTCTCTTTAAAGACCATATGAGTCTGAACACTGTCAGAAAGAAATGTCCATGAGTTCCTTGAATTGAGCTGAGCCATCACAAGTGTGGACATATCTTTTTGGTTTCTCATCTGCCCCTGAGTATACTACCACTGCAGCTCCAAATCTGCCCCCATCAGTGAAAACATTGTAGGTTTTTACTAAAGGCTCCCTTGGCCCGGGACTCAGCGAGCGCTGCTGCAGGAGGGGCTGTAACACTCGAGGGTGGGGTGAATCCCTGGCCAGGCACAGAATGGACTGGACTCCCCCCCATTTTCCCTGAATCGGGCCTTCCCAGCCGTCCTAGAGCCAGTCATGGCTCACAGCCAGCCAACAGTGGGTTTTTTTGTTTATTTTTTTGTTTTGTTTTGTTTTGTAAATGTGCCTGGCAGCAACTACTAACCAGGAGGCATCCCCCGCCCAGCTTTCGCTTGAGCCCCTGACTCGTGCACGCATCAGTTCAAGGCAGGTTGGGTGGGCTGCTTTCACTGCCAACCCCATGCTCGCTGCTCCGCCCCACCCTTCTGAAAAAGGCATCCATGGGTCCTGTTTTCATGGGTCCGAGGAGGCTGTGAAGCTCCAGGGCATGCCAGAGGTGCTGCTTGTTACTTTGGCCACATTTGGTTTCACTTTTGTTGCATTTCCGCCTTCTTCCTCAAACTCTTCCCATGATTCCCATGTATACCCAGTAAATACATTAGCCCCAAGTAGCCAGGGAGGCAAATAAATCACCTCTGCCAAAACCTTTTGAGCTACCGGATTTGACAAATCCAATCCCCTGCTTTTAAGCATATCTCTTAGCACTTTAAGCGCCAGGTCCTCAGGCATAAAAGTTGCGTTACCCATCTTTCCAGGTCTCGCTTACCCCGAACTTCCCGATTGGCCCTAATTTCTTTTCTTCTTTCTTTTTTTTTTCTTCTTTTCACCTTCCTTCGAGTGCCACTCTGGGTGCCAGTTGCGGGGTGTTTGAGCCACCAACCCTGACACAGTGATGATTGGGGATGAGTAAGCACACCTTTCTCCAGCCCACACCACCCCCAGTACTGGGAACACTCAGACATATCGGGGAGCCTAGTCAAGCAGGGACTCATTTATTGCAGGTGTTACAGAGCTTATAAAGGCACCTGGAAATCCCCCCTCTCCCCCGGAGGGTGTATCTTAAGGATGGTCACGCACTAATCATGCACTCCTCAGCAGTGCGGAAGTATTCTTCATACTTTCAAAGCAAGTCAGGCCACATCCCAGTAACTTCTCAGGCCTCTCCAAGGTGGGGCCTTTAGGTCCCCACAATAAAAGGTAGCACATTTTCTGAATGCTTATTTGGGTTTTCAGTTTAGCAAAACCCTATAATTAGGAATGCTTGTCTGGATCAATTACTAAATAAGATGAAAGGCTCTCATCTTTGAGGGTAGATTGGTGTAGAAAAAATACTACAGTGGGTTGATGGCTGGCTCACTGGTTAAGAGTACATCTTTAGATGCAAAGCAAGTTCAGTACCCAAAGCCTACAGTCTCACAACAGTCTGTAAGCCAGCTCAAGGGGATCTAAGTCCTCTGGCCTTCATGGCACTCACAAGCAATATGCAGAAACAGAAACGCACATACATATAATTAATACAAAATAATTCTTTAAAATTTCCAAAAAGAAAAGATACTACACCATACTCTAAAATCCTTGATCTATTTCAACCTTACATGATTCAGCACACACAATAATTTTGAAAGTTTGGAAGAGATTGATTTTAAGAGGACTAAAAATGTGAACCTCTGTTTCAAGTCTGAAACCCTAAATCTTTTCCATGTCATTCTTTACAAGAAGACTGGAAAGTGGGAATAATGCTAAATTTTCTGAATCTGGCAAAGGACACATACGTTTTCAGTTAACTCACCTCAGCGTTTTGGAAAGTTAGACTGATTGATGATAGTTCAAAACAAAGTAGCCCCAGATATAATATTAACATTCTGAAGTAGTACAGGTATAATTTTGGAAGAAGGATATTGTCATTTTATTCCTATAGACTTTTCTGATTTAAAATATGCCCTCAATATGAGAATAAAATGAGGAACTTGCAATATTAAATTATTTACTTAATACCCCCATATCTGATTCTGTAAATTCTTCACAGTGGGGGAAATTTTGTTCCCTAAGTTTGATCCTGAAAATGATGATTCTTAAATTAAAAGTAGACCATAATAGTGTCTACAGAAAATCTTCCTGTTACTATTCTTTTACTGTAGTATTCAAAGTGCCATCTCCCTAGTTGTAAACTCATCAGATGATGCCAGCAGCCGAAGGGACAATGAAAACAAGGAAACTGAGAACCGATAACTTACCTGTCAGCATGACTTACACAGCAATAATAGGCCATCTGTGCCTGTGTTATTTAGTTGTGTCTTCCAGGAAAACTTTACAAGGGAAATGCTGGATGAGTCTGTAAATAACTTTAATGTTCTCTTTGGGAAATCCTAACAGATTAATTTATCAAAGGCTGTGGTGTGCTTACCTGGGCCCACTGTTTGCTTACAAGGCAACAAGGTCCTCTCAGGATCTTCACTTTGTTACACTGGCTTGTCTGAAGCTACTGTATCGCACACTGGTGTCCTTTACATCAGCTCCTCATTTCTCAAACAAACAAACAAAATCACGAAGAAGTTTCAAAACACAGAAATCTAGACACTAAAGTCCAATGTGTTTGCCACACCCCCACATCTCACCTCCTCCACTGAAACATTGATTATTCTGTCCAAGGAATACTTTCCATAGCTACAGTGACTTAAAATAATCTTATCTATATTTTCATAGCAGAGGATCTAATAGTATTTCAGAGAGATCAATAATAATTCAGTTACTACGTTTTGGTTTCCACCACATTCTGGGCCAATCAGAGCACTTTATGGAGAATTCAGTCTGGAAAAAAACCTTCAAGTTTCCTTCCATTAGATCTCATCTCTGAATCAAATAAAACATTACGAGCCATTAAACCATTAACCAGGACCCAGGCTGTACTACATTCTATCAAATATAATACATGCCAATCTGAAAGTCATAAAATCAGCAATTATTTAAGGTATGCATATGATAATGGAGGATTTTCATGTAATATACCAGATTACATTAAAATATATTCTTAAATTTGGGAGATATTTTTATCTTATTTCCCATTAAATTTTCCTATTTTTACTGTTACAGTTTCAGTAAGATTTTGTTCATTATAATGCATAAACTATCAGTAAGTAAATAGATGGACCACAGACAGTTTGTGCAATCAGGTTAAAAATGCAAACTTTATCTGAAAATCAATAAAATAATTTAATCCATAAATAGGCATAAATTTGTATATTTAACATTCACAAGCTTTTCAGTGTTGTGAAGACATTAAGAGAGAAGAAAGTAACAGGGAGATTTACTAATAACCTATTTTGAGGGTCTAAAGAGAAGATTCTGATTTTCTGTATATAGACTAACATAGGATTAGGGATGTTTGTATAGGTACAAAAGGCACTTAAAGAAGTAAGCTAAAAACTGTGTTGCTTATTTGAATGGACTGGGGTTTGTAAGGAAGGACAAGTTAAAAGAGTAGGCTGCTTCTAAAGATTGTTTTTGAAGTAAAATGTAAGTTGTATTGTTAATCAAATATTCAATCCTAAACGAGGAGCGTACTTTACAAGTAAGGTGGTGGGGGTTCTGAAAAGCAATGATGTTGATGTTAAATACACAGTGAATATACTATCAGTGAGGTGGCCAAACCACATGTCTAATAGTAGGTTATATTTAGGGGTCTGAGATCTTTGGATCACTTTTGCAGTGTAGGTAGTGGCCAAGGAACCAAGGACATTGATTAGAATTTCCAAGGGGCTTGAAAACATCCAAGCACGTGAAGGGAAGGATAACACCCAACCATGACTAAATTAAATATGTAAAGACAAGGAAAATATGACCTAATGAGGAGAAACTGAAAGAACTTCCAGAAAAATAGAAACAGTAAGATGTGTGTACACTATGAAATTCCAGAATCAACAGAATTATCAGGAAAAGAGATGAACATTAATATATTTATTTCCATTCATACATTGGTGATGATATTGATTTTATCCTTCTTAATGAGTAGATTGGACAAATTAAGATGCAGGATTTTTTTTGGTTTGGGTTTGGTTTAATTTATTTATTTATTTATTTATTTATTTTTATGTGTATGAGTGTTACACCTGCATGTGTGTAAGTGCACCTGTGTCATGTAGTGCCTAAGGACGATGGAAGAAGGCTTGGATCCCCCGGAACTGGAGTTACGGATGGTTGTTAGATACCATGTGGGTGACAGGATTCAAACCTGGGTCTTCTATAAGAACAGCCAGTGCTCTTAACCTCTGAGCTATCATTCCAGCCCCCAAATGCAGTTTTTAATTCTGGTATTTGTTAAGGAACTAGATTCAGAATACTGGAGTGTCTTTTTTTTTAATTTTAAAAAGTAAACAATTTTATTATTTTATTATTTTTTTATTTTATTTTTTTTGTTTGTTTGAATTTTTTACAATTCCTCACATACCCTTGAGGTGGAAGCCTTTTTAACCAAAGAAAATCTTGCATGCCAAGGCACTAAAACATGCAAGCTGCTCGGAGTTCCTCTCACAGAGTCAGAGGGTCAGTCTGAACCTGGAGAATTCTTGAGAAAAGAAGTTTGTGAGAACTAGTATGAGTCTGAACAGAAAGGACCAGTTTCTGCCCTGAGTCAGCTTCTCACATTTTTAGCCTATGCTACATAAGTTTGAAAGAGCAAGTAAGAGACATTAGGCAGAAAACATCTTAAGATCTAAAGAACAGGCTTAAGTCTGAAGTGAAAGGTGCACAATTTCCCTCCAGAGTTAGCTGTAGGCATATTCAAGCAGCCTAGGTTTATAAAAATCATAGTATACATCATACAAACACTTACAGTATTTACACGAACATCTGCCACACTCTTTTCTTCAGGAGGCAGAGGACCAAGAAACCTTGCTGCCAAAACTTTGATGTGTATTATTACAGTTAGGAATGGTAACCATTG
>NW_008360315.1:3320382-3324467 GCF_000622305.1 Nannospalax galili | reverse complement strand
ATTCCTCCGTGTTGACCCTCCTCTTTATAGACTGGACACTGGTTCAAGTCCATCTGGTGGGGTCTCCTTGGCTTCCTTGATCAAGAGGTGAGATGACCCACCACCATTATAGGACATTTTGCGAGATGCTCATGGTCCCTGGGGACTAATCGACCTAGGAGGGCAGGGAGCAAAAAGTGTCCTTTGTATCCCTCTGACCCAATTACTATAGACCTCAAGGTATGTCTAGTAAGCATCCAAGAAGGTTAGTTCCACCATTCTGGCATTTTTAATTACTGTGTGTCCTGCAGATAAATCTTGGGTAATGACCAGTTGGTCTCAAATAAACCTTGTCTAGAGATATATTTCTTGATCTGTTATGTATAATTTGTCAGTAGATTGCAGGAATAATATGGTTCCCTCTGGTATTTTATGTACGCATCCTTGTGCAGAACTGGTGGCAGCAGAATATTGTGGTTGTGTTTACAAAAATCCTCTCACAAGCTTAACTGAAGAATGAAGAAAGTAAACTCTCCTTTTCATGTTCATTCTGAATTACAATGACATAGCATTGTTTATATAGTACTAAATTTGAAACCTTAACAGTAATTTTGAAATATATAGGTCAGACTTCAAAATGACTTGATAAAAAGGGGTCACTGAATCTACTTGGTTCAGCAAAATTCTTTATTGATTATTTGGTCTTATACTTTAAACACAATGAATATAAATTCAAGATCTGTCATGTGGCCATGCTCTCTATCAAATGAATACTGAGAAACAGAAAGATATGCCATTTTTTGGAATCATCTAGTTGGAAAAGAAAAAGAATTGGTAAATGATTATGGAAGTGGTCGTTAATATAATTTAATGTTTAATAAAGGTTTAAGGTTAAAATAAAGATTCTTAATAAAATAATAGCTGTGTTTCCCATCGCTTCCCATTAAATGACTTATCCAGGTTGGTTACCAGCACCAGAAGGGCAGCTAACAACCATCTCTTACTCCTGTTCAGGGGATTCAACGCCTTCTTCTGATTTCTATAGGCACTGCATAGTGTGGGTATGCTTACATACATTCAGGCAATACATTCATACACATAAAATAAAAATAAGTAAAATATTTTTAAAAATTACATTCTGCCTGAAATTCACACACAGAATCATTGCAAGTTAAGAATGTAAGAACCAGAGGGACACGGTACCTGATGCTGCTTAATCCATTCTTAGATGTATGTATGCTAGGAAAGCTGTACCAATGAAATCTCCAGAGTAAGGTAGTCTAACAAGATGTGAATATAAGAACAAAACCAGTTGACATGCCAAGGAGGATGGGGGGATTTCAATATTAAGAATTATAGTCAATTAGTGGATGCTGAGGGAGATAGAATCAGTTATCAGTTTTCTCCAGGAAAGAAACATCCTGAGAGGTTAACTAATTCCAAGTGGAGAAGGTAACCCTAAACAGGAGCACCACTAAACAGACTCAGTGAAATGCATATATTGGAAAGAGTAAAGGTAACACTCAAGTATGATACTCACAAAAATAAAAAATAAACTTTTTAAAGTAAGAAAAGAAAATTTAACACACCTTTTGACTTTTCATATATTGCTGCTCTCCTAGCATTAAACCACAGCCTCTGAGTAACATCAAGAAAAAACAAAAACAACAAAACCCAGATATATCGTGCATCCTTAAAAGAAAAAAAAAATCCATCATTTTAAGGCACCATTAAAATGTTAAAAGAGAACCCATAAATGTGAAAAAAATTATGTGTTCTAAATATGGCACAAGAGAATATATTGAAGAGATCATTAAGCAGGATAATTGTAAAGCTAGACGGTAATACCTGTGCTATGTTTAGGGCCTCCTGAGTAGCCATCACCCTTGTCTTAGTTCCGCTGTCATCCTTGTGGAGTGGACTGTCTAGCCTATGCCGGTACTGTCACTGTGTTTTGTCATCCTTGTGGAGTGGGCTGTCTCGCCTATGCCTGTTCTGTCACTGTGTTTTGGGACTAATGTAAGAATGAATCACTTTCACAATACAGACATAATCTGGAGTAAAGGGTTACCTAACCTTACAATAGAAAAGTTGCTGTTTATAATAGAAACAAGCTCACTGAGTCATGTGCTCCTCTGTGGACTGGGCATCAATCATCCTCCTTATCCTCCACCCAAGATAGTATTTGAATATATGTATGCATGGTTTACATATCAAAACAGTGAAAACAGTATGCATTACTCATTGCAGTCAATGAGAGAATTGAGTGAGTGTGATATTCTAGGCCTAGGGATCAAAGAGCAATAGTCTCTGATAAGGGTGGGTTTGATATCTACTTCCTCATTTCTTGTTGGAGACACTATTTCAATAAAGAATGAATAATGCTCTTGGGGGCACAGCTCAGAGAGCATTTGAAGGAACAGCTAGCTGCTCTGCAGTTTGGATCATCCCTTGGCCTTATGAATGCTGAGTCAGAATATTTTTTAGGCATCATTATAATGTGGCTTAGAAACACCACAGAGAAACGTGTAATACCTTTGCCTGGTTTTTAGGCAATCTAGTTTGGAACTGATAAGGGTATCTTGATAGGATGAGCAAATATTTCATTCAGGAAGAACATAAATATTGAATGAATATGAGGACAAAGGGTTAAAAACTGAACTGTTTCTCCCTAAAATATATATGTTGAATTCTTAATTCCCACTGGGAGTGTGATTGTATTTGGAGACAAAGCCTTTAAGAAGCAAATAAGTTTAAATGAAATCATCAGGGTGGATTTCTAGTCCAATAAAAATAGTGTCTATAAGAACAGGAAAAGAGGTTGGAGAGATGGCTTCGCAGTTAAGAGCCCTGACTGCTCTTCCAGAAGACCTGAATTTGGTACCAGCACCCACACAACAGCCAATACCTGTTCATAACTCCAACTCAAGGGAATCTAATGCCCTCTTCTGGTCTCCACAGGCTTGTATGACATGGGTGCATTTACATGTATACAAGCAAAATACTCATACAAATAATAATAAATTGAATGTAAAAAAGTACAGGATTAGAAGTCAGAAAGTATTCCTCTCTCCTTTCATCTCATTCTGTGTTTTCCTGCCCTTTCCTTTCTACACATTGAAAAAAAGCCATGTGAAGTCACAAGAGAATATGGCAAGCCTGGAATTGGGGCTTCACCAGATACAAATCCTGTTAGCTACTTGATCTTGGACTTTCAGCTTCTATAACTTTGAGAAGATATTTTTAGTTATGATGTAATTATGATTCAAAATGTATCATTTATTATTCAAAAAGACCAATTAATCAAGGGCAAGGAACTTCCTTGAAATTCAGAAAACCCAAAACTATGGACTCTCTTGCTTAGGGATTACTGCCTCAAGGATTTTACAGAGAAATGTGAGGAGGCACATCAATGGGTTGGCACCAGAGTTTGTACAAATTCCATGGTAGCCACAGTCTACTGTGGTGGTTGCTTCTGACATGTGGGCTACTGCTACCTGTAGTTCACAAAACTTTGTGTATTCTATAAATGTAAAGAAAATTTAGTGACTGGAATGTATTAACTTATATCTTTTTAGCCCCCCAGA
Organism: Nannospalax galili; assembly: GCF_000622305.1. Taxonomy (NCBI): domain Eukaryota; kingdom Metazoa; phylum Chordata; class Mammalia; order Rodentia; family Spalacidae; genus Nannospalax; species Nannospalax galili. The sequence goes on along the minus strand of NW_008360315.1, from coordinate 3,320,901 downwards.
AATAGTTGATGCTGTAGGTTGTTTTTAGCACTGGAAGATGTGATTTACCTGGAGCATAAGAAAGGATAAACACAGATTTCTCCTGCAGAGTGGAGAGAAAGAACATTGACTGGAGAGCAGTTTTATAAACAATTAGTTGATTTTAGTGAGGTGATGTCTACAGCAAAGGTAGAGCAACACCAATAATAATATATTGTGTGACTCCTAAAATTGGAAATTAAGAAAAAGCAACGAATTCAAATGGAGCTACAAGCCTTATTGTTTCCCCTGAGTAATAAAGCTGTCCAGCTGAGATGTTTTATAAAGGCAACAAAAGCTGACTGTAGAATCATTTACCATTCAAACTTTCACATATTAAATGATAACAGTAACTCACTGAAAAGAAGGCATTTCCCCTACACTTACATCATTAGTTGGATATATTTCTTTTAAAATGAGAATTATATCAATTTTTTAAAATTTACATTTGTATTGAATATTTGAGAACTTCATACAACAAATTTAGTTCTCCTCCACCAG
>NW_008360315.1:3311284-3320216 GCF_000622305.1 Nannospalax galili | reverse complement strand
TTTTATTCGTCCCCTTCAAGTTCCATGTACTCTAATACACACACACACACACACACACACACACACACACACACACACACGCACACACCACATGATTATAGACTCAAATTTGGAGATACAAACTTGTGTCCCCAAATGTGTGGATCCATCTACTGGAGACTGGTAAATGTCAGGTAGTCTTATCCTTAATGGAGACAGACTCTCCCCATCCTAGCAATCACAGGTTGTCAATAGTTCCTCAGGTAGAGTTCAGGTTTCTTATTCACTTCTCCACATCCAACCTGGGATTTAGTATGACTTGAGTTTATATGGCACTTGTGCATGTTGTCACCATTGCTGTGAGTTCACGTGAGTTATCGTCCTGTTATCTGGAAAACTCTGTTAATGGCAAATAAGTCAAGAGCTATTTAATGTGAATCTCAATCACCAAGAGTGGGGATGGTGGATTCCACCCCTGCCCCCAACTCAGCAGAGTTTCTGAAACAGTCTGAAGTCAGTCCTGAGAATTTGTATTTCTATAATTTCCTAGGATACAGTGATGTTCTGGTCAGAAAGCAACCCTTCAGAACAAATGATACATCTGTGAACTGATTTTCTAGTAAAAACAATTATTTTCATGTGGCACAATAATACCAGCCCTTAGACCTACAGGAAAGTTACACAGATTGTAATTTTTAAGGCTCTCATTATATACAATTACTCCAGGAACTCAACCTCCTCATCTGTCAGATGCAGAGATCAGATGAGACAACCTTTTGTGTTCAGACGTCCCTGGTTCTATTTTGTATTTAAAACCTCAGCACACACAGTAAAGTAGAATTTGTTTACCTAAAAGTAATAACATGTACAAAAGTTAATTGAACAGTAATATTTCTTTCTGCTTTTTGTTATTTTACCATTGACTGATTGATTGGATTGACTGAATGATTGATTGATTGATTGATTGATTGATTGACTGATTGGAAGAAGCATGCATGTGTGGAGGTCAGAGGACAATTTTCAGGAATATATTCTCTCCTTCCATTCATGCAGGTCCCAGGGATTGAACTGAGGTTGTCAGCCCTGGCAGCAAGTGCTTTTAACCACAGAACCATCTCATTGTCTCTCTTTCAGACTATTTCCATTTCAGTGCAAATTAATTTGTGTTGATCTATCTGTATTATTAAAAATCTAAGTACAGTAAAAAGATGCTTCTAATGATGTCAACACTGAATAAAATCATTTCCTAAAACCTTGAAAGTTCTAGTAGATATACAGGAAGCTTCTCTGAGCGTCCATCCTCTTTATTGTTGACTGCATTGGCATTCTGTCCTACACCTAGCCTGAACTCCATGCCAACCCTGAGAAAAGGTTTAGCTGCTGCCTTCTCAATAGATTCACAATCCCCTGGGACCATTTTCCTCTCACTGAGCTACATCTCAATCAGTAGACAATTCACCGTGGAGACTCAGTTTGAATTCTTGCTTCATCTAGTCACACTCAATTGAACATAGAGGCCTGTGATCATTAAAGCCTCTGCTTTCCCCTGACAGTTTCATGGAAGCAGTCCAGAGCCACTCAGTGCCTGAATTTCATATTCCCTTGAAATTGGAGCTGCATACCGTGCAGTGCTCTGACCTTTTCTGAGAGCCTTTTTCCCCTCTCTCTGCAGTTTGAAAGGTGTGAGCACATCAGAGAAATTTCACTAAGGAAAGTCACATGATAAAATGTGATAGGAAAGGTCACAATATGTACCACATATTAATTTAGTTCAGATACAGAGAACTACTGTAGATACTGTCAAATGTTTAAGACATAGAGATTATCAGTATTGATTATTTGTCCTGTTATTTATTTATTTATTTATTTATTTCATGGTCATGTGGTGATCTAACCCAAGGCACCATACATGACAACATTCTCCTGCCCTAGCACTGAGCTACATACCCAGTCCCCTGAATGCTGCTCTCCTTTTTAGTTATCCAAGTAGATATCACAGGTGAATATTCAAAGTATTTCTCATTCAAGAAAACGTAAATTCTCAGATTTGTTCGTTTTAGTTTTTTGAGGAACCAAATAACAGGCTTAATTTACAAACTGTCAGACTGTTCTGAACTGATATCAACTTGTGAGTCAACCTATCTGTATCAAATTACGTTTCCTTCCACCATTTATAGATAAGAACCTTGAGTATTTTAAAAGTGTTAGATATTTACCATTCCTGTTATTACTCAGTGACCCTGGTACTTCCTGGTCATTCTTCTGTTTTCTTTCATGAGTTCTTACTCTAGAATATTTGTTTCAGAGATGGGGTTGCACTTACCAGATGAAATGAAATTCCTTCATGTATAGCTTTGAAACCTTGAGGGTTACAAAGCTATTATGCTTGTCTTGGCTGTTTGGTTTTTGTTCAGTTGGTTTGGTTTGGGAGCATTTTTCTCCCATCACTGAAGCTCAAAGCTAAGGAAAAACATAGATGTGTGTTTGTTCATGAAAAGATATTTAAGAGAGCCTAGGAAGCCCAAAAGCCTTGTGCTTCTTTAATTTAGATGATCTCATTTATATACCTGATAAAGGAATACTCGGGTGTCTTTGAGAGTGACGGAGCATTAATTGGCTCTGAAGTACTTAGCTTGAGAGACTAGGGTCCCAGAAATTCAGTATTCATCAAAGACACCTCAAGACAGAAGCTTCAGGGTTCTTGTCTCCGGAACCAGAAGAATAAAATTCATGTGCTGCAGAGGGTGAGTTTTAGAAGGAAGCGTTTTATTATAGAGCTTAAGAGAAAGAAGGCAGAGCCCTCTTCGAAGGAGCAGGAGTGGCTCCCAGGAGTGGGCTGCCATTGACGCCTATTGTTCAGGAAATGAAGCTCTTAATAAAGCTTTGGTGGAGGAATAATGGGAGGAGGAGGTGAGCTGAGCAGTCCAGGTCCTATTGCAGGTGTCCAGAACCTTCCAGGTCCTGGTTCTCAGCATGGTTTCCAGGAACAGGGTACTCCTTTAGGGGAAAGAGATAAAAGAAAAACCAGACCCCTTCTCTCCATTCTCAACTTCTGACTATGATGGAACCAGAGACATCTTTTGCTTACATACATCTGGCAACTCTGGTCTCAGGCAAGGACAAGTGTACAGGAAGGCACAAGGATATATTCAGCTCTTAGCCAAGACAGTGCTCACTTTTCTTTGAGGGTATTTTTATCCTAAACTGCCTAAGCTATTTCTACTTCTTGTTCTCATTGTTGTCATTTGAATTCCCAGATCAAAGCAGTTGCAAACATTTGCACACAAGTTGCATAAAGAAAAACAACAAAGCAAAACAAAGAAAGAAAAGAAAAGAAAGAAAACAATTCAGAGGACTGTTCCTTCCAATACCAGCTTCTAAATGCAGGTTGTTCGCTGAAGACAAATTCACTAGTACAATTAGTGGTTTAGAAATTTTAGGAAAATTGTCAATATAATAACTTTTCAATGAACTTTTCTTCTGTAACTTTGGAACTGATGATAGCATTTACTTCAAAGGAAGGTGATGCTGTATTGTACTTGAAGAATGCTGCAAGTTGTCATTGGCTTGCATCTTGTTGAGGCAGTGTTACAAAAAGCATTTGTGTTCTATAAAAGGAACTCAAGAATTTGGTAAATGATGTATTACATGGCTTTTCTCACCCCTCTTCTCAATAGTTGATTAAGTCATTATACATACACATACACACACACACACGGATGAAATGAATGAATGCCAACTCCAAGGACAATAAGAGATTATGGTATGTACTGGCCACATTTCCATCCCATAGCTGAGGAAACTTTAACAAAACATGAACTGTATGCTGAAAAAATAAACTGATTCTTGAAAAGATAATACTTTCTTAAAATTCACCTTCCTTTAATGGGACACAATGGAAATCTTCAGTAAATAAAAGCTTTATACATAATGAGCCTAAGTCAGGTGGAAAGAAAAGACAAAATTGTAGAAAAAGCATTTATAATATGATTATTATCTGAGCCAGGTCCCTTTGGGAGACAAAGTACTTAAGCAAATTTCACAGTGGTAAAGAAATTCTATGAAGATAACTAGATCTTCAAACTGACCTGGATCCATAAATTGAATTGTAAATAAATGTAATGCCTATTTTTATGAACATACTAAAAGTAAAATCTAAGATGGCTATAATGGGAGCCTGTTTTCTGGTACATCTACCAGCTACATCATAATCATCTTGGAGCAGAGAAGTAGTAATAGATTTCTGACCCTACCCAAGACCCACTGTATCCCAACCTCTAGGAGTGTAATACAGAAATCTGTATTATTAACAAGTCTAGCAGTTTCCTCAAGATAAAAACCACTAAGTTCACTCTGAGAGGAAGAGCTAAAAACAATGAAGATAATGATTTGCAAATATACTTCTATGTGGATCTTCATAAAAATTCTTATCCATTTGGATTATACCACTTCTTGGTCCTCATTCTCTTGTTCCTCTAACTTGGTCCTTTTCTTCAGCTTAAAAAGTACAATAGGTTTGGGTTCTGTTTGTTCTTGCCTTTTCAGAGTGCGTTCAGTTGCACTAGGTGATTTAAGTGTGTTCTTTCTGATTTTTTAATGAAGACACATAGAGCTATAATCTTCCCTCTTAGGACTGATTTTCAAATGTCCCAGAGGTTTTGTTATGTTGTATTATCATTTTCATTTAGTTCCAGGAATAATTTTTAAGTTCTTCTTTGACCCATTCATCATTCAAAACTGAGTCATTTAATCTCCACGGGTTTGTGTAGTTATAAGAGCTTCATTTTCTGTTGATTATAAGCTTTACTGTGTTGTGGTCTAATGGAATGCATGGAATTATTTAATTTTTTGGTATTTATTGAGGTTTTCTTTGTGCCCCCATGTGTGATCAATCTTAGAGAAAATTGCATAGACTGTGGCGTAGAAAGTATATTTTTTGCTGCTTTAGTGGAATATTCTGAAAATGTCTATAAGGTCCATTTGATGTAAGATGTCATTTAATTCAATTCAGATTTATTCTTTGTCCAGTTTACCAGTCTATTGGAGATAGTAGGATATTGAAGTCACCTACTGTTACTGAGCTGGAGTTAATCTGCATTAATAGTCCTGTAGTACTGTTTTTATGAAATTGGCTGCACTAACACTAGAGTTTGGTGAACATATATTCATAATTAAAATATTTTCCTGGTCAGTTATTCCTTTAATTAGAATGAAGTGAACCTAGAGCTGCAAAGCCTAATAACCACAATGGCTAGTATAACAAACTATCTCTATTGGTGTAATAGTGTCAATTTTTACCTAGAGGGTAATCAACAGCTGTCTGATTGGATTTAAAACCCTCTCGTGGATGGTACTGTAAACACAGCCAAATACACATGACTAGAGAGTCCGTAGATCCTAGAGAAAACTCTATCTCTGGCATATCTCTAGATAAATGAAATTTCTAACTGTATGCTAAATATGGATCCTTATATTTACAGACAAGTATACTGTAAACCACTTATCAAATAAGCTGCTTTTTGCAATGGAGACTATTACAAAGTTCCACAACTGGCCACACATAGAGAATATATGTCTGAGAGATGCCTAACCCTAAGTGACACATCTACATTACAACCTCACACTTAAGGCTCATAGAACATAGCAGAATTGGAGAAAGAGAACACTAATACATCTCTCAACTATCACCAGCGAAGCTTCCTCATACAATAGAGTGTGGTTCATACAGAAGGCCATGACTGGCCAAAAGTTTTAGAGAACAAGAGACTACAGACTACCTGTCCTTGGATGGGACTCATATATTAAACCTCACTTACCTATGGCTCAGGGACGATTGTAGAAGAAGGGGTGGAAAGATCGTAAGAGCCAGAATTGGTGTCTGAATATAAAGAAACAGGCTTTCTGACCACTGGGAACCTGACAATATAAGGTTGCATCAATGATGACAGCATGCACAAGACCCATGCAGAATCAATGAGACAAAAACCCAGGATAGAGTGAGAGAAATGGTCAGCAGGCCATTACCTTAGCTGAAGATTTATTGGAAACTGATTACTGCTGGGTGAGAAGGAGTAGATCTTCTTAAAGGGAGTGACTGTAAATAGACTGACTAGATACTAGTGGATGAACTTGCACAGACCGACATCTGGGTACAAAAGCCTAAGCAGATAGGACTTAACATGTATGACAGAATGGATGAAATCCAGTGGAGGTGCTATGGGGGAGTATGGATTGGACAGGGAGTCTAAATTTGATTAAAATGTATTATATGAAATACATAAAGCTTTGATAAAAATATTTTTAAAAGCACAATAACCTCTCTATGAACTACAGGCCATTCTTTCTGGGGTAAGTACATTGTGCTCTCCACACCTTGACTCCCCCAATCTCATTCATCCTCCCATCTCTGCTGCTGTTCTCTCCTTTGAGTTTGGGCCCAGCCCCATTCCTTGTCTTGGGGCCCCAGAAACCTGGGGAACCAATACTGCTCCCTGATCATTTTCACCCAGACCCATGGAGTGCCTTCTCTTTTTTTCCCACGCTGGTCTCTCCTCCTAGCCTGGGTCCTGTCACATTCCTTGTCTTGGCGCCCCAGACACTTGGGGAACCACAACTGCTTCCTGATCCTTTGCATCCAGACCAACTCAGTGCCTCCTCAGGTCCCCAGGAGCCCTCTGGGCCAGGCCCCACCCTCATCTCCCTCTGCTTCCCTGGGCCTGCATGACCCACCAGCCTATTTCCTGGTTGCCAGGGCTGACTTTTCCTCTTTCTGATCCTTTGCATCCAGACCAACCCAGCTCATCAGTGCAGTCCCCAGGGGCCTTGGGGGGAGGGGGTGCGCTTCCTGCCCCCATCTCCCTTGGCATCTCTGGGTGGCATGGCCACTAGCTGCCCTAGACAATCATCTTTCCTGGGCCCAGCTCCCAGACCAGTCCAACCCCCAAATTCCTGAGGCAAAAATCTTTCCTGGAGAGATCCAGACCTTAGGAGAAAGCCTAAGAGCATCTGATCCTCATCTGACTTGGGCCTCTCTGGGAACCCCTGAAGACAAAAGCAATCTGGCCATTCCAATATAAAATCGAAAGAGACAACTGGAAGCTTAAAGGATCCAGCTTTTCATACCCAAAAATAAACCACAAAGACACATAAAGTTCACAAAAAGAAGCAGACCTAAACTTGAAGGCTTGAGTCTCACACAAGAATCAGAATCTAAGAAATTCACATGTCAAAATTACAGAGAAAAAAATAACATGAAAAACCAAAATAACATGTCCCCACCACAGACCAATATTTCTCTAGAGGAGTGCAATGAGAAGACCCTAGAGATAATGCAGGACATGGAACTCAAAAGAACAATTATAAACATAAGAGAATTCAGTGAATTGAAAGAAAACACAAAAAAAGAAATCAGAGAACTGAAGGAAGATAGGGATAAACTTCAGAATGAATTCAGAAGAGTTAGAAATATTGAAGAATACTCAGGCTGAAATGAAGAAGGAAGTGAAACACTCAGTAAGCCAATTAGAAACGACAGGAGAAAGCCTCACCAATAGGATGAATGAAATGGAAAACAGAGTATCAAGACTGGAAGATAAAGTGGACAAACTAGACCACTCAAGCAAAGATTATGAAAAATTTAAGAAATCACAAGAATGGAATATTCAGGAATTGTGTGACACCATAAAAAGACCAAAGTTATGAATCATAGACATAGAGGAAGGAGAAGAATCCCAAGATAATGGTATGGACCATATCTTCAACAGAATCATGGAAGAAAATTTCACAAAATTAAAGAAAGACATGGCCATACAAATACAAGAAACATATAGAACTCCAACCAGAGAGGATCAGAAAAGAAACTCTCCACAGCACATTATAGTAAAAACAATAAATGTACAAAACAAAGAGACAATACTGAAAGCTGCAAAAGAGAAACAACAAGTCACATATAAAGGAAAACCATTAGGATTACAGCTGACTTTTCAGTGCAAACCATGAAAGCCAGAAGAGCCTGGAAAAAGTATTCCCAGTTTTAAATGACCACAGATGCTAAACCAGATTACTTTACCCAGCCAAAATGTCTATTATAGTCGAAGGGGAAAGAAAAATCTTCAATGACATAAATAGGCTGAAGGAATTCATGTTCACAAAACCAGCCCTTCAGAGAGTTCTGGAAGCAACACAAAGATCTGAAGAAAGGAATGACTACACCTAAGGGGTTGCGGAAAGAAATCCAATGAAGGTATAACTATGGAAAAGTACAGCTATATTGAGAATGTAAACAGAAATAAAAATGACATAGAGGAAGGAGAAGAATCCCAAGATAACGGAATGGACCAGATTTTCAACAGAATCATTACTCATGACTGTAAATATTCAATACTCATGACTGTAAATATTAATGGACTGAACTCCCCAGTCAAAAGACACAGACTAGGTGAATGGATTAAGAAACAAAAGCTATCTTTTTGTTGTCTTCAAGGAACTCATCTCACTTTCAAGGACAGACACTATCTTATATAAAAAAGCAGGCATTGCAACTCTAATATTTGACAAAACAGACTTTAAACTAAAACTAATCAGAAGAGATAAAGAGAGCCAGTTCATTCTGATCAAAGAAACAATAAATCAAGAAGATATTACAATCATGAACATATATTCACCAAACTCTGGTGCACCCAACTTCATAACAACAGTACTACAGGACTTTAAGACCCAGATTAACCCCAACTCATTAATAGTAGGGGACTTCAATACCCAATTGTTGCCATTAGATAGGTCAACAGGACAGAGAATTAGCAGAGAGACATCTGAGTTAAACAATACCATATATCAAATGGACTTAAAAGACATCATCCAAGTATTCCAACCAAGCACCAAAGGACATACTTTCTACACAGCACCCCATGGAACCTTCTCCAAAATCGACCATATACTGGGGCACAAAACAAAC
>NW_008360315.1:3309743-3311193 GCF_000622305.1 Nannospalax galili | reverse complement strand
TCTAACTAATCACCACATGAACACATGTAGATTAAACAACACACTCCTGAATGATGAATGGTTAAGAAATAAAAGTAGTCCTGGAATTAAATGAAAAGGACAATACAACACAACAAAACCCCTGGGACATGCTGAAAGCTGTCCTTAGAGGGAAGCTTATAGCTCTAAGTGCCTACATCAAAATATCAGGAAGAACACAAATAAATGACTTAACATTGCAACTCAAGACAATTGAAAAGCAAGAGCAAATGAAACTCAAACCCAGCAGACAAGAAGAAATAACAAATATCAGGGCAGAAATTAATGAAATTGAAACAAAGAAAACAATACAAAGAATCAACAAATACAAGAGCTGGTTCTTTGAAAAGATAAACAAGATTGACAGACCCCTAGCCCAGTTAACCAAAAGAAAGAAAGAGCGCCTCTAAATAAACAAAATCAAAGATGAAAGGGGAAACATCAACAAGTTCAAGGCCAGCCTGGTCTACATAGTGAGTTCCAGGCCAGCTAGGGCTACAGGGAGACCCTGCCTTAAAAAGACAAAAAAAAAAAAATCATGGTAACCATCAAAGCTAAATCAAGAAGGGATCAATACCTTAAACAGACCATTAAAACAAAAAGAAATTGAAAGAGTAATACAAAACCTCCTTACTAAAAAAGCCCAGGACCAGATGGATTTACAGCAGAATTCTATCAGACATTTAAAGAAGATCTACATCCAATACTGCTTAATTTATTCATCCTACCAGAAGCCATTTATATATTCAATGCAATGCCAATAAAAATCCCCTTGACATTTTTCACAGAATTGGAAACATTCATCCTAAGATTCATATGGAAGTACAAAAGACCTCGGCTAGTCAAAACAACCCTGAGCACTAAGAGCAATGCTGGGGGGGGATTACTATACCAGATTTTAAGCTGTATTACAGAGCTATAGTAATAAAAACAACATACTAGTGGCACAATAATAGACCCATAGATCAAAGGAACAAAATTGAAGAGCCAAATATGAGTACATGCAGTTGCAGCCACTGATATTTGACAAGGGTGCCAAGAATATTTGCTGGGGGAGAGACAGCATGTTCAGCAAATGGTGCTGGCAAAACTGGATCTCCACCTGTAGAAGAATGAAACTAAACCCTTATCTTTCACCCCGCACACAAGTCAATTCCAAATGGATCAAAGACTTCAATGTAAAGCAACTCTGAAATTCTGAAACTGTTAGAAGAAAACATTGGGGGAAAACCTACAAGATATAGGTGTATGAAAGGCTTTTATAAACCGGACATCAATTGCTCAGGAAACAAGGGATAGTATTAACAAATGGGACATCATCAAACTAAAAGGCTTCTGTACACTAAAGGAGGTAATCAGGGATGCAAACAAAAAACCCACAGAATGGGAGAAAATCTTCACCAGTGACACATCTGAAAGAGTTGCTTTACAT
>NW_008360315.1:3305970-3309350 GCF_000622305.1 Nannospalax galili | reverse complement strand
GTAACCCAATTAAAAGATGGATTATATATATATATACATATATACATATATATATATATTAGTCTTATTTTCCATTTGGAGTAAATTTAAGTGCTTCTATGCTTAGAATAAATAGATGAATCTTTTATTTTCCATCCATGCTTAACCCTAAAAAAAGGAACTGTATCAGTTGAAGTCGGAGAATACTATAAAATATAAAGCATGTATACTGATAAAAGATGCAATTTTACACTTTGTTTTTTTAAATTTCTTTTTATTTAATATTTTTATGTTTCATATGGAACATCTCAAACAATCTTAATCATCTTTATACCCCATCCACACCTGCACCCTACCACAGCCTCCCCACTGGAACTCATATATGCAATCCTCCCTGTTAAGGCCCACTGTGTCAAGTCAATGTACACCTACTTTTTCAAAGACCTTCCATGCTCAGTATTTGTATAAAAATGAATTTTTCTGTTTACAACAGATAGTACAAAAAGTCATGTAACTTGAGCTCCAGTTGAATACCTCACAGACTAAACCAACGGCTGTTCTTTAACTTCATAGAGGCATTTTCCATATCATTTCACATTGTGTTTTGAAAACTAGCATGTAAACTGAGCAATGCTGCGGAAGCAATAGATATTAGGTAAAGTTATACCTTTTTTGACTCTTCTTCTTTCAGTGCTGTTATTTTTCTTGCTAATAAATAAAACATACTATCTATCTGTAATTAATGAGTCCTCCTTCAGAATAATGTTACTGTGCTTTTTTTAACATTTTAAAATATTTTTAAAAATTAATTATTTAATAACACATACTTAGAAGAAGCATTTCATTACAAAAGCATTGACATATTCAATAAAAATTTCCAGAGATAAGATGCATCTCTTTGAAAATTGGCTGTAGATTTTTAGATTTACAGTTGAAATATTACAGTTATACAATATTGAACTCAGTACAAAGCCTATAAGACATAACATTAAATGAGGTTTTAACCTTTAAAAATGATCTCCATTTCAATATCAACATACACAGTTTCATACAGAAAAATTCATTTTTAATGCTATTGACATTAAGATGTTTTCACATGAGCTTCTAATCACTATATATCTGATTATTACTAGTCACAGTTAATTACTTTCTGAGCTCCTTGATATCTGTGCATGGATATAAAGTTTTCAGGTAGATTTCAATGGTAATATTTTTCACACCTACTAATTATTAAGGAGCAAATTTTTATGCTTTGAAGAATTATTTTTTTAAATAATTTTTTAAAAAATTTTTAGTAACTACATGATTAGAAGCATTTCACTACAGCTTTAACATATTCAGTAACACATTCCAGAGCAAGAGCACATCTCTTTCACAAGTGGCAGTAAGTTTCTAGGTTCACAGTTGAATTAATATAGTTATACAATGTTGAACTCAGTATAAACCCTGTAAGACATAAAATTGAATGAGTACTTTAAAAATGCTCTCCATTTCATTTTAAAATAATCAGATTCTTGCAGAAAGACTCATTGTTTTTGCTACTAACACAGAGATGTTGGTGCATACATCTCTAATCCATATGTATCTGATTATTACTACTCATAATCAGTTGCACTTGGATCCTAGGCACCTGTGTATGTCTATAAAGTCATCAGGTAGATTTCAATGGTAATGTTTATCACCTCTACTAATTAACATGACATAAATTTCCATGCTTCCTCCTCAAATATAATACATTTTTTAAATTTGTTGATTTGTGTGTGTGTGTATCACACAGAACATTCCAAACTGTCTCATTCAACTATACATCCACTTCCCAGATGGCATCCTCCCATAGCCTCCCTCCCCCTACTAGAGCCCTTATACTCTGATATCCCTGCTACTGTCTGCTGTGTTGTCTGCACCTCCAGCCATTCCCCACTACTTGCCCTTCTGGTGAATCTAGTCAGCCTATCTAGAGATCTTTGTTTTAGGAGGGTCAGCTGTTCCTCATCTAGTAGCAATAAGTTGTCAATGTTCATTAAGATAAGATTGGGATTAGCTGTTCATTTTCCCAGTTCTATGCTGGGATACTATCTCAGGGTCCCTTTGGCCTCCCTGGCCAAAAACTCAAAAGAAAGTATCACCTGTCTGGCTTTGTTGTTTGTTATGTTGCCTTTAGCAATGCATATGGACTCTTAAGAAATTATATTGGCCCCTTTAATGTTTTGTTATCCTTTCCTTTTTGGTGTTTAAGGCCATACAGTTGACCCAGATAAACCAATTTATTTTTACTCTTAAAGTTGTTTGATGATCTGTTCCTCAGGGGTCACATGGGCTTGGGAGGAGCCCCTGGCTCCTTTGTTATACCAGTTCCTCCTATGTGAAGATAAGTCATAGCCCCTACTTGACCATGGTTGTCTTTGCTTGGAAGCATGGAGGAAATGATTCCTCTGTGTTGACCCTCCTCTTTGTAGACTGAAAACTGGTTCAAGTCAATCTGGTGGGGTCTCCTCGGCCTCCTTGACCAAGAGTACAGGTGACCCACCACAATTACAGGATCTTTTGTGAGATGATCATAATCCCCTGGAACTAGTCTACCTGGGAGGGCAAGGAACAAAAACTGTCCTTTATGTCCCTCTGACGAAATTATTATAGGCCTCAAAGTATGTCTGTTAAACATCCAAGAAGGTTAGTTCCACCAGTCTGGTACTTTTAATTACTGTGTGTCATGTAGATAAATCTTGGGCAAAGACCAATTGTTCTCAGATAAACCTTACCTAGACATATATTTCTTGATCTGCTATGTATAATTTGTCAGTAGGTTGTAGGAGTAATGGTTCCCTCTGGTTTTCAAAACTAGTTAGGCATTATTTATCTCTCACATTGTCTCATCCCTCCATCATAGTTTTCCCACGTAAGGTGCCCCCATTTCCCTCCCTTTCTCCCTGGATAATACCCTTCTCCTACAATCCTACCTCTCTTGAGCTCCTTCTTTCGCTTTATCCCCTAGGTTCCTTGTATACTCTTCCCTCCTCCCTCCCTTAAACTAACTCATTTTTATCCGTATCTCCCTTATTAAGGCCTGTTTCCTACTATTCTTCTCTTTCAGGTTCTTTCTTTTCCTTTACTTCCCAGGTTCATTTCCATTATCCTGGTTACTCTAGTTATGTCTGTGTAGACACTCACTTATCAGGGTTAGGTCCTAGGATCCACATTTGAGGGAGAACATATGTCAATTTTTTTTTCTGAGTTTGTATTACTTCACTGTCCCACGCTATCGTCTCGCCAGTAAGAACGACGCAGTACACTCAGGATCCTTCTGCAGAAAAGCTTTAATGCATCTTGAGAGGGAGAGCATAAGCTTACAGGGCGAAGACCCCGAATGTCGGAAACCCAGCCCTTATATAGGTTAGTAAGCC
>NW_008360315.1:3236034-3300178 GCF_000622305.1 Nannospalax galili | reverse complement strand
CGAACTAGACCACTCAAGCAAAGATTATGAAAAATTTAAGAAAGCACAAGAATGGAATATGCAGGAATTGTGTGACACCATAAAAAGACCAAACTTACTAATCATAGGCATACAGGAAAGAGAAGAATCTCAAGATAATGGTATTGGCTTTGAACTCATTTTCTGTTGTCCCGCGCTATCGTCTCGCCAGCAAGAACGACGCGGCACACTCAGGATCCTTCTGCAGAAAAGCTTTAATGCATCTTGAGAGGGAGAGCATAAGCTTACAGGGCGAAGACCCCGAATGTCGGAAACCCAGCCCTTATATAGATTAGTAAGCCCGTCTTGGACGTGGCAACTCTTGATTGGTCGCAAACTCATCAGCCCATATCACGCCACGAGGTAGGCAGAGACTAGAAGGTGGAAAATTACTTCGGGCATGCGTACTGACTTATTTACTGCTCAGCATGAACCGGATGTGAGTGCCATCTTGTAATGGCGTCTGCAGGGATGGCAGGCAGCTCCCCACACTTCACTTAGTATAAAAGTCTCTAGCTCCATCCATTTACCTGAAAATTTCATGATTTCATCTTCCTTTACTGCTGAGTAAAACTCCATCGTATAAACGAACCACAATTTCATTATCCACTTTTCAACTGAGGGACACTTAGGTTGCTTCCATCTCTTAGCTATTGTGAAAAGAACAGCAACACACATGGATGAAAAAGTGTCTCTGCAATAGGACGAGTTCTTTGAGTATATGCCAAGGAGGGGTATAACTGGGTCAAATGGTAGGTTCATTTGTAGTTTTTTAAGAGTTCTCTACACTGCTTTCCATAGGGGTTGAACAAGTTTGCAGTCCCACCAGCAGTGGATGAGTGTTCCCCTTTCCCCACATCCTCTCCAACATTTGGTATCATTTGTTCTCTTGATCTTAGCCTGTCTGACTGTAGTAAGATGAAATCTTAAAGTCATTTTAATTTGCATTTCCCTAATTATTTGTGTATTTTGGCACAATAATTACGGGTATTGTCTTTGTACCAGTCTCTTATCCTGAAAGTGCTGTCAAAATCTGTGTAGCATTCTAGTTCTTGTCAATGGATATGGCAAGTCAGTGATCCCCCAAAACATGTCCATACCATGAGCTACAGGATTCACAAATTTTTTTTATTTTGCATGGTAAAGAGGCATTAGGTATGTGATTAAGGATTTTGAGGTAGTCTCGTGGATTATATAATAGGCTAATGTAATTACAAGGACTCTTACATGAAGGAGTCAGGAGGGACAAAGTCAAAGAACTAAAAAAATAAAACAGAAACAAAAGGAGAAAACAAACATAGAAAGAGCACCTTGAGAAATGATTGGTCTATTATCTGGCATCACAGTTACCCGCAGTTATCTGGGTAACAGGAAAGAGAGGAACGTCCTGCCCTTAGTACCCACATTCTAAAACCAGGAACCCTGGATGGGTTGAGAAACAGTGCAATAAATTTGAATCTTAAATGAACCCTTTTTTTGCAGAGAGAACATCTGCTTATTTAAACTTAGTTTTTACTTCTTCAAGTATTCTTTTCTAAATTAATTTATTTTTATTTTATGTGTATGAGTGCTGTACCTTTAAATAGTGGAAGCCTATGTATCATGACTCAGTCTTTTGGAAGCAATTCTACTGGACCTGCCAATGAATAAACATGTTTTTGATTTTTTGTTTTATGGTTTTTGATCCTCCATTCAGTCTGAGTTGCCTGTTTGAAGCACAGAAATGTCCATGCTGGGCTCAGTTTCCCTTAAGAATCTTGAATTCTTGACTTGAATCTGACCCTCTGTGCTCTCGAACAAGGTTTACTCCTTTGAGTCTTAAGGATGTGGGACTCACTTGTTTACTGGGATGGTCTCTGGACAAGTGGAAGGCACTCTAACAGACTCATGGCAGGGAATCCCAATTCTGCAGGCCATGACCTGTTTCCTAGAACATATACCTTGCGGCCAACCTGAAGAGACAAGTGTACAGGACTTCAAGACCTGATAAGATGCCTAATGTACCCAATAGTCTGTCAAACAATTTAAAAAGAACTTGGTCATCTCCTAGCAATTTCTATAACTGCTACATTTAGGGAAGTTTCACCAGGAGGTATCTGTCTGAAGTCTAGTGTGAAAGAGAGTGTCTGCTCTGTGTGTGTATTTGTGGCTCTACAGTTGTCAAATTGAGCCCTAAACTGTCATTCTGTGATTTTTCTCATGAGGTTATAAGGTGGCATAAGGGGACCCTGTCCCCTTTTATAGAATGGAAGAATTTTGGATGAAGCTACTAAGAATGAAGGAATGTAAGCTGTTCCCAGAAGCCAAAAAGGCAAGAAATGAATCGTGTTCTAGATTCTCCAGAATGAACACAGGTTTTGATGAGAGTTCCTTAGACATGATGGTTTGAGTGAGAAATGCACCACAGAGGCTCAGGTGAGGCTAGTTGGTGAGCATGTTTTGGAGGTCATGGATTGTTCGGGAGGTGCAGCTTTGCTGGAAAAATGTGAGTTCACAGCCTTGCCCCACTTTCTCTCATGGGCTCATCTGCTCTTGAATGTATGAGCGCTCACCTTCAGCTCATGCCTCCTTGTCTGTGCTGGCTGCCATGCTTCCCCACCAGAATGGACTATCACCTCAAATTATAAGGCCTGCCAAGCTCTTCTGTGTGTTGTCTTAGTTACAACAACAGAAAGGTAACTGATATACTCACATCAAGTTTCTGACTTCTACACAGCAGAACAAAAGTACTGTTTCAGGCTGCTAAGACTATGGCTACTTGTTATACCAGTGATATGAAAGCAATAATAAAGAACTAAGAGGAATCCATTTTAGAGATGAAATCTCACCAACTTTAGGAGTTCTGTTGTGATAAAATAACAACCTCGGAGAGCAAGGGTTTGTTCTGATTTACAGTTCAACAGTGTGGTCCATCAAGGCAATAGGGACTTCAAGCAGCTAGAACCACTGCATCCACAATCAGGAAACAGAGTAAGGAATGTGTGCTACTGCTTGGCTGCATAGCTCCGTTTCTCCCTTTACACAGCCCAGGATCTCAGCAGGGAATGGTGTTAGCCCCAGTGGGTAGGTCTTATCAATTCAAATAAAAATATAATAAAGGTAATATTCCACAATATTCCACAGGTTTTCCCAGAGGTCCACCTCCCAAATCATTCTAGATTATGTCAAACTGATAATGAACACTAATAATCACAGCATTCCTCACACTATGAAAGGGTTTTCTATAGTCTTCACTTGCATATATGCTAAAATGTTTGATTTAGTTACGGTAACAATGTGCACAGGAAAGGATACTTCATGAAGTCTGAGTCTAGGTAATATAAGTCACCAGAACTAAGTTTTGTATGAATATATGCATGTTGAGTGTCATTAGTTATTTTATAAGTATTCCTTCTACTCCAAAGTTTTCCACTAATGTGCTGAAGAATAAATCAGTGGGTACCCTGGTCTCTATACAGTGAAGTTTCCAGTCGGCAACCGTGAGAACTAGTCATCTTTGATGCAATCACAGTTTAAATGAATAAAGCTACAGTCAATAGCCACTGGAAACTCCCAGAAACTGCTCACATGAGCTCTTGCTGAATACCTGGTATACAAAATCTTCAGCAAATTTAAAAGCTGATTATTTAATCCATTAATTCAGGGGTAATAATGGAAAATTTTGTTGATAAATTGTCAATAACATCTATATCAATAATTACTGTGCAAACTCTGTATTTCAATTGTGTTGATTTAATAGCAAAAAGAAAATATTGATGACTGCTCCTCTATTCTATTCCAAATTTCATTCTCTGACTTAACCTTACTTTGGTAACAGAACTATCATAAGATCCCCAGTTAAGCTTTTTAAATTGAATACATTCCTATTTCACCTCTGTTTCAGATACTCTGTGTACTACATCCCCTATTCTTTCTAAGAAAGCTGTTTGTCAGCTGATGTCAGAGCATGAAGTATGAGCATCATCTGATGCATCTCTTTCTCACATAATTAATAAGTCATAAATTTCAACTATCCCTTATGTCAGCTATTCTCCATTTAACTTCATGTTCACACTACTATTGTCATAACCTTCATTAGTGACCTTTTCATTTCATACTTTGACTAATAAAATAACTTCCTGAATATTTTCTGTCTCTGCTTTCCAATTTTGCCAACATTAATTATCTTTCTATTTTACTAACATCCCTTTAATGATTTGGGGATTCTGCTTTGACCTAATTTTACTATTGATTAAAATTTGCCAACATTCACTAGATTTCAAAAGAAGTTTCTACACATCTGTTATTCACCCCATAGAATAAAGCATTTTTCCATTAACCCACATGTTACAGTATGTGTTGTGTTAGAAGTACCTATGGTCACTTAAGTACTGAATAGTGATGGCGCGTGCCTGTGATAATAAATAACATGTAATGACACTGGATTTGGAAGCTCAATCATTCCATTTTGAAAGTAGCTCCTTTCATAAACATCTGTGTGATTCTTTTACCAGAACTTGAAATATTGTGACTGTATGACTCTTAAGTACCATTTCACTACACAACTAGAGCTGCCTGACACAGATCAGGTGGCTTTTAAGAATCAGGAATACCCAAGAACATTCCGTAATCGAGTGGAATTTCCATGTGTGAAATGTAGCTCAAGTATTCACTTAAGGTACAAATAAGTTTAAGGATAATGATATCACTGTGGTTCCCACAGTCCATTTAGAGATCTGTTGTAGAGCTTGCCTCAACATACACATTTGCTTTAATAGGAGTTTTGTCATCAGGTAAATGAGTAGGAAAAATATTGTGGTTGTCTTACAGAAAGTTCTGCAAGATATCTTTAGTTAAATTAAAAACTTCCTGCTAATATCTTGTAGTGCAGCCCCATTTGGGAAAATCATACAGGACTTTGAGGAAGATAAATCTTCCATGTTAAAAAGAAATGGAGTTGCATCAGAGCCAGATGGCTCATCAAGTAAAGTTACATCCTTAGGACCCATGTAAAGATGGAAGGAGAGAACTGACCCCCCAAGTATTATCCTCTGACCTCCATATATGAACCATGGTTTATAGCACTCCCTCCTGCAACAAATAAGTAAAAAGAGTAATTTTTAAAGTTCTAGTTTCTTGTTTTCTTATTTAAAAATGGAGATACCTGAATATAAAGGACCAAAAATTTCTCAGATAACCAGGGCACAACAGGACAAATTAGAAAACTGATGAAAAAGACATATGGGAAGAATGTAAGGGATTGACTTTCTAGAGCAGGCCAAGGGAATATTTGTTTTCAGAGGAGTGCTCACCAAATAGTCCTTAGTCCATCAAAGACTTCACCTCAGAGAAGGCTGTTGACAGGACAGATGAAGGTTCCCATGAATTTCTTCCAATGATCATTCTTAGGTTCCTTGTTGAATGCTTGACACTACACACTAAATCATAATGGTAGTAGAAATGGGAAAGTTACAAGGTGCCAATAATAAACAACCTTCACCAAGGCTGGCTTGGTCCCTGCTAAGGAGTCACTTTGTCTTAGTTCCTCAACTGGCTATACTTTAATATGTTTACCTCAGTACTTATTATGAAGCAAGGCATCCCAGAACTTTTCCAGGAAGCAAAAGGAAATAATTGGTATTCGGTTAAATTAATATAATCTGAGAAAAATTTTTACAGACAACTTATGCCAATTCTAAAACATATAGTGTTTAGTTTTCTGAATATCCTATGTATTACCATAGGATTCCACTCAGAATTTCTATTGAACACGTAAATCATATCACAGTGAAAACTGTAAGTCAATGGCTAATAGTTATGATCTTCTTGAGACTTACCAATGAGCCCTAACAACTGGCTTTTATAATAAAGGAATAGATTTCAGAAATATAGAGTGACCCTTTATTGATCAGGCAATTGGTCAGAATATTTTTTTTAAATCTTAATATTTTTTGTCAATGGATGGCTAACTTCCTAATACTATCTTAAGAGGGAGACAGAGGAAAAAAAATCTTTCTCACCTGATAATAATTTCATTTTAATTGTCTTTTTCTCTGTATTTTTTATATTATCAGAGTTTCTAAAGATGCCAAGCTGATGACAGGTGGGCTCTACTGCTTAGCATTTGCTGATATGCCATCCCCACCCTCTTAATTTATCCCTTGTACTATAATACTGTGAAATGGGGAACTTTGTTACCAAGAATCCCATGATATAAAGTTTCACTTAGAATCTGCTCTTTAGAAGCAATTGTGTAAACTTTAGGAGATATAAGAGGACACAGCCATCAGCTGCTGTCAGCAGACTGTGAGTTTTGAGACTGTGGCCATGAGCTTTCATCTGAAGCTTGCAGGTACCCTCCTGAGAGTGTGCACAAACTGTGTTGGCAATAGCCTCCTTCCACTAAAATTGAAAAATGCTGAAAACTTTCTTATACTTTGTTTTCTACCTTATTAGTGTCATTGAAAGCCTATTTATTTGCCTATATACCTTTTTACCCAGAAAGCCTAAAGTAGTCCTTCGTTTTACATCTGAACCCTACTAACAAGATGCTAAATTAGCTCACAAAATACATAGCTGAGTGAACAGAATACTTTCTTATTTAATAATTTCCTAAATGTAATTGTATTCATTTTATTTAAAATATTCACTAAGTTGATGTTCCACAGTAAGAAATGTTCTGCTATGCCCACTTTTCTTTGGCACAAGGTGTTTATCATTCTGCGGTGTGAGGTATGGCAATGTCTCAGGCTATGCTCCAGGATAAACAGGTGCTCCTCAGTTTAGACTGACATGTTGGAAAATGGAATGGATATGGCATTTCTCCAAGTTTAGGAAGAACACATAAAGGGCTTTTAAAAAATCTGTTGAAAATATCTTCCCATTATTAATTAAATCCTGTTGTTTTAGAAGGGTAACTCTAGAATAAAAAATATTAATGTGAACACAACATTTTAAAAATATCAATTATTCCAAGCTTTTTGTTATCTGTTTCAATGTCAAAAATAAAAATGAATGGGATTAATTTTAATTGTTTTTAGGTCATTGAAATTTAGAGCAAACAAAATTGAATATCACCTTTCAAAAGAATAGTTTCTTACAAATTGGTTAACCACCTGGGTGAATTTGTATGGCCCTGTCATTTCAGCACTCAGGAAGCAGAGGCAGGAGGATAATGAGTTACAAACAAGCATATAGTGAGATTCTGCTCCCCAGAAAGCAAGCAAACAATCAAACTAACAAATTACACTACCCACAGACACAGTAGTACATTCACACAATGGAAGATTACTCAGCAATAATAAATAATTTTTATGGATATACATTTTACTAAATCTACAATCAAAATACTGATGTGCATGAATATTTACTCTAGTTAGATATTAATACATTAACCTGCTACAGTTTTGTGGCAGCTGATTGAAGACACAAAATTTCTGAATCAGAGATGAAGGGGAGTGCCTGACTCAAAACAATAGCAGTGAATAGACCACCTGCACCTTTCCTTTTTTTTTCTTACTTAACCAGAGCAGTAATATTTACATTAAGACCAGACAATATGTGCATGAACACTGGGTTATGTCACAGAGTAAGAGCATCGACTTTAGAGAGAAAAAATATTAAAAAGTGACAATAATTATGTCTGTTCTTTGCACTAGATGGAGACAGACTGTCTTCCAAGGCTATTGTCTATATATAAATAATTTACAACATATTCTATAGCAAAGTGCTGTTTTTAAGGTATTAACCTTGTAAATAAAATGTACAAATATGAATTGTAAATGCTCTGTCGAATAAATCTTAAACTGATAATATTGACACAAACTCACATACCAGTAGTATATACTCATAGTTTTTGAAAAGCTAAAACTTTTCAAGTAGGCATTTAATCATTTTTTCATAAAATTTAATGAAAATTTATCACGTAGATTGTAAAAAGGATGTTATTTTGCGTGTAGAAATAAAATTCCATAAATAACTTGTCTTTTTGATAATTATAGCTTGCTATTAGCAATGCAAAATAAACATAGCCACAGATTTGTAATGCAGTGTGCTAAGTAGCTCTCCAGTCTTACCATAGCAGCTCACAGCTCCTGGAAGTCATGTCTTTTTGTCATCTTCAAAAACTAAGACAGTATCCCACCATAGAACTGGGAAAATGAACAGCAGACTCCAATCTTATCTAAAGGAATATTGGCAACTGATTGATGCTAGATGAGGAAGAGCTGATCTTCCTAAAACAAGGAACTATAGATAGGCTTCCTAGATTCAGCAGATGGACAAGAGCTGGGGAATGGCTGGGGGCGCTAACAACACAATGGACAGTAATAGTGATGACAGAGTATATGGGTTCCAGTGGGAGGGGGTTATGGGAGGGTGCTATCTGGGATGTGGGTATACAGATGACTAAGATTGTTTGGGATTTTCTGTATGCAATTCACACAAAAAAATCAGCAAATAAAAAAATGAGTCATATTTGAGGAAGAAGCATTAAAAAAAAAAAAAAAGCTTAGACTAGACCTAGTAGCTCCTATGTAACAACACAGCGTAAGTGAAGACAAGTCACTTCTGATACTAAATTGCAAAAAGACTAAGGTGTGTCTTTGATTTCCCTTTTTCCCTTCCTCAGTCGTCTATGCTAAGAGATACCAGCTAGCAAGTTGTCTGCTACCCTGTGGAGAGGCCCACAGGCAAGCTCATGAGGGGAGGATCTGGCCAACCACCAATAAGGAATTGAGGTTTTCAGCTCAATGGACCACAAAGAATTAAGTCCTTCCTACAACGACTGAGTGAGCTTGTAACGATTTCCAGGTAAAAACCTTCAGATGAAGGGTTGGAGAGATAGCTCAGCTGTTAAGAGCACTGGCTGCCTTTGCAGAGGACCTGGGTTCAGTTCCCAACACAAACATGGTGGCTAATAACAGTCCAAGTCCAGGTCCAGAGGACCCGACACCCTCTTCTAACCTCCATGGCTGTTGTACACACATGGTGCACTTGCTTACATGCAGGAAAAACACTCATACACATATAATGAAAATGAAATAATATATTCCTAAAACACCTTCACTGCTTCAATTAATACCTTCATTTTAGACTCATGAAATAATACGAGAAAGAATGAACCCAGCTAAGTACAAGTGAAACTCAGAGATGATAGTTGGTTTTGGTTTGTGTGTTTGTTTGAAACTACAAATGTATAGGATAATTTGTTGTGCAGTAATAGATAATAAATATTAATATTAGTATGATGTTGGTTATTTACATAACAAATACTTACAGTATAATAGACCCTCCCATTTCCACATTTTCATTTTCTGTGTTTTCAGTGACATTCAGTTAACCATGGTTCCAAAGTTTTGAATGGAAAATTATAAGAATAAAGAGTTCATGCATTCTGAGTTGCAGGCCATTCTGAGTATCATAGTTGTACTATAAAGACCATGTTAGCTGAATTGAAGGAGGTCAAATCTGTCTTATCCAATCCCAATGCCACTGCCTATATTAAAGTTCTGAGAAGAAAGTATTTCTTGATTTTTCCAAGTAGTCTAACTAAAGATATATTTTAGGAAATTATTGAATATATTAAATAATTTACTGTGAAATCTATAGTAAAATGTGAAACTAGAAGATAACTTGAGGTAAAGACTGAAAACAGAAAAGAGCCAGGCATGATGGTTTTAAAAATTTGTAAGTTTCCAAATGACAAAGGATGCAAAAATGAAGAATTAGCTTCTGAGCAAGTTTTGATACCACGGCATCTTTAAGAAAACATGGTCTGAAGATGAAGTCAAGTATGCAACTGCAGACTCTGGTTAATCTAGCAGCCAGAGGTGCTTGCTGATAGTGGAGGAAATACAGAATGGATAGTAAAGTAGTTACAAATATCAACTTGGGCCACCTGACCAGTTGTAATTGACATGAGTGTTTTTGTCCTATTTGGTTAAGAATAGGCTTGTGCATATATACATATATGTTAAGCAGATACTCGTGTTGTTCTTTTTTTAATATGTAATTGAGATAAGTGTTAAATGGTTAAGTGGATAAGTGTTGCGAACCTATATGATCATATTGGGTTTTAAGATACTAAAGGACTAAGCATTCCAAGAAGACCTAATCACTTACTCTAAGATATATATGCATTGATCATTGTATGATGGGATAGTCATATCATGTCAGGTGAAATTGTGACCTCACCATTGCTTTCATTTGAAAATTAAGCATGACATAGAGAGATGGTATTAGGTATCAAGTTGACAAGGGGTGGATTGTGATGGCTAATCCTGGGTGTCAACTTGACTGGATCTGGATTAACTGAAATGAGAGAGATCTTCTTGATTGGATCATCTGAAACTGGAAGACACACCTTAAATGTGGGTGTTACCTTCTGATGGCAGCCATAGGAAAAGCCATGGCAGAAGAGAACGCTTGCTTCTGCCACTTGCTTTCTCTCTTTCTGGCAAGTTCATCCTGCTGCTGTAGACTGAAGACTAGCCAATTTTTTAGAATTCATCAGACCTTCAGCACAAGATTGAGCCTACTGAGACATCCAGCCTTGTGGACTGAGTGACTACTGGATTCTCAGCCTCTCCAGTGTGGTGCAGCCATTGTTGGACAACTCGGACTCTATCCTGTGAGCTAAACTGATAAATCTCTATACATACATATTTGTTCTACCCGTTCTGTTTCTTTGATCAAATATCTCCAAGATTTCTGAAGTTTTCTAGTGCTTCAAATTGTTAACCCTTGGGTATCTCAATATGGACTCAAGGTAAAGAAGCAATTATTTCACAGATTCCCAACTGTGGTGTTGAAATCTAACTAAAATATCTTTGTAAAGAATTTTAGAAGGGCCATGAGTATTTTGATAGAATTTTGTACATAATGTTATGGCTTGGATGTGAAATGTCCCCCACAGGCTCATGTATTTAAATATTTACTTCCCAGCTAGTAAGCATTGTTTTGGAAGATTCTAGAGCTTTAGTAGGTGGGTTGCTCAGGGGGAGTGCTTTTCTTCTTGATCCATAGAGATGTAGCAAGCCCTGCCTCAAGTTCCTGCAGGCTTCAATGGAACTCCAGTCCCAACTCCTTCCCCTTCCTAATGGACTGTGCCCTTGCATACCATGAATCAAAGTGGCTCTCTCCAGCAGCATGTTGCTTCTGCCAGGTGTTTGGTCACAGCAAGGATGAAAGAAGCATAAACATAGAAACTGTACTGCCTTTGACTGAAAGGAAGAGAGACAGTGCAAAATGGAAAAACAATGTGCAATGAACTCTAAAATTCTACTGAAAGGAAACAAAAGGACAAAACATCTCATTCAAAAACACATTCTGTTTTTCAAAGGACACCTGATGCAGAGGAGCGTGTTCCAGAGAGCAGAAACCAGAGCCCATTGTGTGAAGCCCTGTGACAGGGATGACTATTTAGACACTTGAAACCTAATCTAGGAACTTCTTTCATTTGCCAACCTGGATTTCAGAACTTCTATAAACCAATGATTCCTTTAGAACTCACATAACTTCCTTTTCGATTGTTAGCTTTTTTCTTTCACTAATAATTGTAGAAATTGCCATGCTAACAACAACAACAAAAAAAAAAAAACAATCAAAAGAAGATTATCCAAACAATAGCATGTACTTAATGAATAGCCATGCCTGGAAAATGAAAGCCCCCAGATACTGTAAACGATAGGCATATTCAATGATAAGAGGCAACAGTTTGTTTTTAAGAACAAAAAGTGAGGATTATAATAAATAACTTTAAATTATCAAGGATTATTCATAACTCTTGGACATGATCATTAATAATAAAAGAGATATCAGTCCAGGTTTGAAGGAGCATCGGTGGGCAGGTGTCTATGTAGAAGTTCTGTGTATGGTTGTGCTGGTCTGTGTACAGGTTTGAGAAATCTTCTGTGATAATTTATATCAAGCAATCATTTGTCAAACTTCTTCCTTCATAATTTCCCAGATTCATTTATGTTCTTTAAGTAAGGTTGGCACAAATAACTCCATTTTGATTCTGAGAACTTTGATTTCTTTCACAATATTTAGATGTATGATGTGATGTTTTTACTCATGTATATATTGTGTGATGATCAAATCAAGGCAATCAGAATATCCATCACCATAAACATTTACAATTTCCACAGGGATGTCTACAACAAGAATTCTGTGTTTGTATAAACTTTAGATTGGAATATAAGAAACATATTTCTTCTCTAGTTTTGAAGAACCAAAGATAAAGAACTATACTCTAGGTACTATATATATGGAGCTGTATATACCCCAAGAAGTTTTGTCTTTTCTAGAACTTAATTTAGATGATGAGAATCTAGGCTTTTGACCTAATTTTGTAATAAAGTTGGTATTGTTGTAGTTGAATATGAAATGTCTTTTCACAGACTCATGTGTTTGAAATACCGGTTCCCAACTAGTGACACTATTTTTGGAAGACTGTTGAACTTTCAGGAGGTAGAGCCTTCCTGGAGGAAGTGGTCACTCACTGGTAGTAGCTTTGAGGTTTTATAGCAAAGGCCCACTTTCTGTTCAGACCCTTCCTGCTGCTGTGCCTTCCATGCTATCATGGACCCCTTGAACTGTAAGTCACAATAAACCCTTCCTTCCTCAAAGAGATTTTTGTCATATTTTTGTCCCAGCTAGGAGAAAAGTAACTAATACATGAAGTAAATTTGAGCTTGAGAGAAGATGAGACAACATTGTGGAAGAAATACATTATTGGAACCAGATGGCACAGAGTAGTACACAGAAATAAATCATTTAGGTAGGCCTAAAAGACTTAATTTAAATGTTAAAATTTGACATTTGCTAACTGTAACACCTTAAGGAAAATATTTATACTATCTCATATTAGGTTTCCTTAATGTGCACTACTCAGTATTAGCTTCTACTCATTCGTTGTGCACAGCGTTCGCCAATGATTTGTTATTACTGATCCTTTGGAAGTACTTTTATTTCATGACTCCACAGTTTTCCTTTCATTTCATCATAATTTCTCAGCTTGTTTATATTAGAGATCCTGGTTCAGATTTAATGTTGCTTATCACCAACTTATGGGTCACTCTATTTTATACCCTTAACACAGTCAGAAGGCCTGCTGGGTACTTACTAAGGGAATACAATAGCACTTTACACTATTTAAGAAAAACATAAACCTAAATACTAGTCATAACATATTTTTTCCAAGACAATTTATGATGCTGTACTAATAATTATAAAACATGTTAACCTTACAATACCTTGTTTTGTATAATCCAGTTTTCAATGTATTTTCCAGTATTCAATGTATTTTCTTATATTAGTACCTAATTAAATCAATGTTCAAATTAAAATATATTCATATTGAGTAAAAATTTTGCTAAGGAGTACTATGTTTAGTCATCCAACAATTTTATATTGCTAGTGAGAAATCACATCTTAATCAGAAAAATCATACAGAGTTGATAGAAACAACTGTTCTAAGAAATATATTTCTCTGGTGATTTTTTAATTTGATGTAGCTTTGTGTCATTCTCCTCAAAATAGTGACCATATACATATATGGTATATCCAAATAGATAAGGACATATATTTGTGTATTTGGCAAGAATAGGAGCTTTATTTCTACAACAAAGTCCTTTGTAGTATAGAGTCTTTTTTGTTTGTTTGTCTGTTTGTTTGTTTGTTTGTTTGTTTGTTTTGAGACAGGGTCTCCTTGTAGCCCCAGCTGTTCTGGAATTCACTATGTAGACCGGGCTGGCCTCAAACTCACCAAGATTCACCTGCCTCTGCCTCCCAAGTACTGGGATTAAAGGTGTGTGCCACCATGCCCGGCAGTATAGATTCATTTTTTTTTAACACTACCAGACATCTACTCCCAAGTATGGATAGGTTTCTTCTTATTTTATATTTGTTTGTTCTTTTAGTAGCCTAAGTTGATCTTGATTGACAAAAGTCTTTCTGCAGCCTTCCAAGTACTGGGAGTCCAGGAGTGAGCCATCATTCCCAGCTTGTTTGGTGCTCTAACTTAGCACTTTCCATAGATCTGAGCTCAATAAATAATCGTTGAGGAATTGGAGCTCTCATTTGAAAACTGTCTCCGAAAATCGCGTAGTGCAGAAGAAAACAATGGCAGTGTATTAAACAGGAGACTCGAAGCCTAAGCTTTCACGGAGCCACATGTCTCCCTCAGCCTTCTCTCCTCACTTCTGTCTATATTGTTTCAAGATAGTAACACACTGAACTTTTAAAAAGTTATTTTCCTGTATATTTCATCTTTATCTCTGCCTTCTCACCAGCACAGCAAATTGGTCAGGATAAGTGTGCATTAGGATATGATAATCATTTTTAATGGAGAAAACCTCAAATAATCTCCATTAAAATCAGGAACCACACAAGGCCATTCATCACCCCCCCTTTTCAATATAGTGCTTAAAAATATAGCTAGAGTAATGAGGCAAGAGAAGGGAATTAAAGGGGTACTAATTGGAAAAGAAGATATAAAATTATCCCTATTAGCACAAGACACATCATATATAAAAGATCTCAAATATTCCACCACAAAATTTCTAGAAATGATCAACATTTTCAACAAATTGGAAAGAAACAAAATTAATTTACAAATGTCATTAGCTTTTCTATATACAAACAACAGGCTTTCAGAATAGCTTGGAGAAGTTAAATATCAAAGAATAACCTGAATCAAAGGCATTAAAATCCTCTACAATGAAAACTTTAAATCTTTGAAGAAAGAGATTGAGGAGGACACAAAGAAATGGAAAGATGCCCCATGTCCATGGATTAGTGGAATTAATGTTGTGAAAATGACCATCCTACCAAAAGCAATTTATATGTTAAATGAAATCCCCATCAAAATACACATGAAATACTAACTGAAAGAGAAAAAAACAATCCTAAAATTCATATGGAGTCACAAAAAAACCCCAGATAGCAAAAGCAATTCTGAGTACAGAGAGCAATGTCAGGAAGGTTCCCATACCAGATCTCAAACTATTTTACAGTTATAGTCATAAAACAGCATAGTATTGGAAAAAATAACTCTAGACACATAGCTCAATGGAACAGAAGAGAAGACCCAGGCATGAGTGCATGTCATTATAGTCATTTGATATTTGACAAAGGTGCCAAGAACACTCACTGGAGAAAAGACAGCATCTTCAGGGAAGGGCACTGGGAAAACCAGATTTCCATGTGTAAAAGAATAAAATTAGACCTATGTACCATGTCACACAAAAGTCAACAAGAAAAATACATTTTTGTCACACCCCTACATGTTGACATTGTAATTTCTTACTGTTTTCTAAATATGCATCTGTATATTTGGAGAGAAGTTTAGTTCTCTCTACTCATCAAAGAAGTTTCTTTCTACAAAAGATGGAGTCTTTTACAAAGTTCCACAACTGGTCAAATGCAGAGAATATGTGTCTGTGAGGTGCTCAGTCTTAAATGACACATCTACAATGTAACATCTATACCTCAGTCTCTAGGAACATAGTGAAATAGGGGGAGGAAAGAATATTAATGCAACTCTCAACTCTCACAAGCAAAGGCTCCTCATGCAACAGATGCTGATCAACCCAGAAAGGCTGTACTTGAAAATGTGCAGAGAACAAGAGACTACAGAGAATATATCTCTGAATAGGACACCTATATCAAACCTCTGCCACCCAAGACTCAGGGGCCATTGTAAAAGAGGGACCAGGAAGATTTTAAGAGCCAGAGGTGTCCGTGTCCGTTGGGAAGTTATTCATATGAACTTACAGCATGGTGACAATGTTCACAAGACCCATGCAAGCTTACACCAGACAAAATCCCACCATAAAAGTGGGGAAGTGGGTCAGAAGCCCCAACCTTAGCCACGGGACAATTGGCATCCAACGACGACTTGGGTAAGGGAGAACTGATTTTCTCTAAGTGTGTGATGCTAGCTAGATTAACCAGGCTCCAGTGGATAAGCATACACCGAAGGACCTTTGAGGACACAAACTTGGCTTGATACACTTGATACACCTTAGTATGCATGACAGAGAACATGAAGTATGGCAAGGGGGAGCTATAAGAGGGGTGCAGAGAAGGGAGCAGGTCTAAATATGATTAAAATATTTTATGTGAAATTCACAAAAATTTAATTATAAAAAAGGACAGGAATATAATTCAAACTTCGACTTGATGATAAAGACATATAATAGGTAGACACCGAGACTTTCAGAAATTAGATCTATGAACCAGTTGCTTTAGGGATTCATATTTATTTCTCTCATTTTTTGAGAAACTTCATTTTTGACACGCTGATAAAACTGTGGCTATTTTCAAATCTTCAGTCCTTTATTCCAGTGTTTCTTGAGAAATTTCATTTCAATATTATCAAATGTTATTTTCCCTGATAAAATCTTATGATGTATGAAGTCCTACTTTATTGTGTATGGAATAGATTTTGGAAGCTAGAAACATAAGTGTTGGCAAAAGACATATACGGGTATAATTCCTTATTTGCTTATTAAACTTCATAAAAATGAAAGGAATCAAGCTAAATCATTGTGATGAAAGGTTTTATATTTGAACATTGGCATATGAATATATCAGTACATTCACAGCACACACATTTACATATAAACATATATATTTTACTATCCACAATGGCAAATTTTCAGTTTATTTTATTTTCAACTCCACATATGGGTATACTCTGTGTGGCAGCTTCAGTTTTTATGTGAAAGTGATACAGATTTTTATTTTGATATTGTTTTGAAATTTTAGACAAATTCATCATTGGTTAAGAGTGAATTTTTTTAAGATGGCAGGAATATGTTAAACTCAGCCACTAAGTGTAATATTAAAAGTTAAATATTCTTTGTACCTATTTGTATGCATTTATGTCATCTTTGTTACCTCTTTGCAGTATCTCCTCCTGTCCTTTGTGAAGTGCATAATGCTCCATCTCTGCCCTTTAATTTCAGAGTGCACTGTCAGTATATATGTGTAAGTGTTTCGAGATAACATCACTGAATTAAGATAAAAGCTTTCCAAAATGTTGTCAAACAAACCCCAGGAAATGTGAGAGCACCTGGAACATAGACAAAACCTCACCAGGAGAGCTCTTTTCTTTTCCTCTTTTGCTGCCTGTTGATTTCATTTTCTTGCTGAGACCAAGTAGTGCATTAAAATTGTTGAATGCATGTGGTGGGCATTATCATCCAAATTTTATAAATTATAACTACAGATCCAAAGTGGGATTGAATAACACTCTTAAGTGTATTTTATAAAATAGACAATCCAAGAGATATACTATGGCTATTAGTGTATATCTTCATCATGCCCTAGGTCCAGCAAATACTTGTGGTAAATAGATCGATAAGATTGCAAAAACAGAGATGCTTACAGTAATCACATCATCACAGGAAAGAAATTGGCTTCCCTATCTCTATCTTTAAGGATTATCTCTTTCTTTTCTCTTCTTTCATTTGTTTACTTTTTTCCTTTTTCTCCTTCCCTCCCTTCCTTTCTTCCTTCCTTCATCCCTCCCTCCCTCTCTCCCTCCCTCCCTCCCCCCCCTTCTCTTCCTTCCTTCCTTCCTTCCTTCCTTCCTTCCTTCCTTCCTTCCTTTCTTCTTCCTTCCTTCATAAAGTTGTTCCTATCTAGAATCCCCCTTCTCAAGCCTGTGGTACCACTCTTACATTAAAATTCCATTTTGAGGCTGGCCAGATGGGTTGGTGGATAAAGGCACTTGCAACCAAGCTAGAGTTAGATCCCCAAAATTCACATGGGTAGAAGGAAAGAACCACAACCTGCAAGTTGTCCTCTGATCTCCACATGCATGCCATGGCATGTGCACACACACAAATACATGTAGACACACTAAGTGTAAAACTAAAAGAAATCCTATTTTATCTCTAAAGGGTTTATAGAGATTCTTAATGCAATGTATAAGATTCTTTAACATCTGCTCCCTAGTATGACTGTAGCCTTACCTTTGCCATTCCATCATTTTTTAAAAATCAAATATTGTACTAGCGTTCTGAAAATGTAGTACAAAGGGGTTTCAAAAGACAGCTAGAGTAAATAAAATGCATTTGGAAGTGGAGGCAAAAGTGAAGATATATGCTGGTAGGAAGTCAGACATTTCCTTCAGTTTGCTTTAACGTTTTCAGTGATTGATAAAGTAAGATTATCACTTTGAAGTGAGCATTGCTGAATAGGAACTGAGGGTACAAGGATAGAGACTACTACACAGAATAGTTAACAAGGTAGAATGAGAGGCTGGGTGAACAGGGATACTTGAAACACTTTACCCTTTGGTACATAGTTGCTCAGGACATAGAAAGATGCTAGATGCTAGATAGATGATAGATAGATAGATAGATAGATAGATAGATAGATAGATGATAGGTAGATAGATGACAGATAGATACATAGATAGATATGGAGAGAGAGACAAGTGTATAGATGATATATCACATTGAAGATAGAGCTATAAACACAAAAAAGCACACTAGGAAGTGGACTACTAGCTAAGACCCCAAGTATTAATCACTGCATAATACATGTATTTTACTCTACAGTACAGTAGATGAGGACTATTAAGGCCTTATACACTGAAATCAGGAATTAATTTCTTACACTAATTCCAAGTCAGAAACAAACAAAAAAAAGAACAGTAAAATTGGATTCACGTGTGTGACATGAATGCCTTCAATCAGCTGTAAAATACGTCTTCACTGAATAGACCTTTAATATAATGAATTTTTTTCTTGAATGGAATTTCCTAGGGAATAAATGCTGCAGTTGGGTCCCTACACACAGAGCAGTATTACTAAGAAATATCAGTAAATAATCCACATGTAAACTTTAGTACTTGACACACTACCTTGGGGAAAATTTGATCGCAACCATTGGGCTTCTGAAAAAGCAAGCACTATACATGATGGGTGTGTGGTATCTTTCCAGAGAAAAAAATCAGTGGTTGAAGTTATACCTTAACCATTTAACATTTTCAATCACAGTGTCTGAGACAAAATATATATTATCTGACCACATTAAAAGCTTAAGGATGTAGCAGTTCATCATTAGATTAAAATGGTGTCATTCTAAAGAGTTACCCAAACACAACTCTCACACCTAAAAGACAGACATCAGGAGTAAAATGCTCTCAGGAGAAGGAACAGAAGAAATGAATGAAACATAGGTAGAGAAAGGTTACAGATAGACCTGAGGTACTTTTTGATTCCTTCACAAATAAACACACACAGAGGTAGCTCGGAGTATCCAGTGATGCCAATTCTGTGATTTATTTTCTGGTTTTCAAAGTGTATTACATAGAACTGTACTCTAATTTAAGTAGATAAAAGTTCTTATTTTATATTTCATTACACCTAGTCTATATGTTCTGAAATGGAAATTTGTAAAAAGCATAACCAAATCTTCCATGAATGTTCACTATTATACACCATTTTGTACGTACTACACATGGAATTGTTATTAGTTAACCAAATAAAGTGAAACAGTCCTGGTTGCACTCAGTGGCTAACAAAACATAAAGACATGAACATGGAAAGAGACATGAAGGGAAGGTGGGGTCATATAATATATATTATATAAAAGAGGTTGAGGGTCCCTGTATCCCTTTTCAACATGGAAGAAGCCCTATTCTGTATTGGCAATTTGGGTAACCCTTTCAGAGGATGGCATGGTAAGAATTGGAGGGAAGAATTGGCTAGGCAGTTAGGGTAAAAAGACCCCAAAGAAATGTAGCCAGTTTCTTGGCTAAAAGTCAAAATGTCCTTGGGCCTGTTAACAACATGGTCTTTCCCAAAGGCCAAACAGGTCAAAAGTAATTGGGAGCTTGTATCTAATCCTTAAAATATGGTAGGGTTACCGCTTCAGAGAGGGGAATGTTGGAGGGGAGGGAGTGGGCATGGATTTGACCTTATATGCATGTATGAAATTGTCAATAAAGTTTTTGTAAAAGTTAAAAATAAATAAAAATAAAATCAATCTACAAAAAAGAAGGTGAGGGTGACAGTAATCACAATATACTATATGTATGTGTGTATGATTCAAGATACTGTGTATAATAAGCAATAGTATTTACAATATATCTATATCTGATGCCTCAATTTTATTCAATCTTATGTCCCAAATCTTAGAATTTGACATCTTACATGTTTGTGAAGAGAGAGCTACTTTACCCTGAAGGCAGAAATGTCCTTTGGCATCTCTGAAAAAATAATGGGGAAATTTGACAACATAAAATAGAAATCTGTGTTTTTTTTTCTAAGTAATTCTATTTTTAACTAAATTAAATCCTAGATTTTGCATCCATTTTTTTCTGCCCATAGGTAATCACAAATACAAGCAGTTACTTGGAATTCAGCTGATTGCTGGTATACAAGAGTCTTCTTGTTGAAAGGAAAGTTCTATTCACCAAGAATTTCAATGTCGCTGTACCTAAGAATCTTTCGAATGGTCGGCTTCCAGTTTGAGAGAAACTAGGAATCTGACATAAGTAAAGAAACAGCAGAGAGGATAAGGTCAGAGCCAGCAGCTCTGGTTGTTCTTTGCCTTCAGTTCACCACCCACCTTTTGGCTACTTTACAGGACATGTTGGGACTCATTGAGATCTACATAGCAACTGACCTTACACTAAAGCACTAGCAACCAGAGCAGATTTCTGCTGGCTTTTAAAAATATTTCGTTGAGATTTTGCACATTTAATATACTAGATCAAATTTTAGGCTCCTCTCCCCCATCCGAGACCCCTCCTCTAAAACCCCACTGGATTTCATGCATTTTGTCATATATGTTAAGTTCTACTTGGTCAAGCATTTGCATCCAGATGTCCCTCAGTATAAGTTCATTCACTGGTATCTAGTCAAAGTATCTAGAGTTACTCTCTTAAAGATCTACTCTCCCTCACTCAGCAGTAGTCAGTTGCCAATAGTTCCTAGGCTCAGGTTGGGGTCTGATTCCCATTTTCTTCATTCTATGCTGGGGTTTAGTCTGAGTGATTTGGTGCAGATCTGTTCATGCTGTCATCATTATTGCAAATTCATATGAGCAAGTTCCCAAAACCCTGAAAATCTCTGTTTCCTTATGGTCATGCACCAACCTCGGCTCTTGCAATCTTTCCGCCCCTGTTCTGCAATGGTTCCTGAGTTGTGGGTGGGTGAGGTTTAATATAGGAGTCCTGTCCAAGGACAGGTACTCTGCAGTTCTCTAAAACTTACACAGTTGTGCCTTCTGTATGCATAGAACTATGTTGCATAAAGAGGCTTCGTTGGTGCAGGTTGAAGGATGTATTAGTACTCTCTCTACTCCCTGTTCTGCTGTGTTCCATGAGTCTTAGGTCTAGCAGTGCCAATGTAGATGTGTCTCTCAAGGCTGGACATCTCTCAGACATATATTTTCTGTTTGTGACCAGTTGTGGAACTCTGTGATAGCCTCCATCTGTTGCAAAATGAAGCTTCTTGGATGAGTGGTGTACAGTATACTTGTTTGTAAATATAAGAATCTATATTTAGCATACAGTAAGACATTTCACTTTTCTAGAGCTATGACAGAGTTAGGGTTTTCTCTAAGATCTATATCTTCTCCATCCATGTGTATTTGGATGTATTTACAGTGCCACCCAAAAGTTCTCTCTTATTGAAAGGATTTAAGTCCAATTAGGTAACTGTCCTTTTCCCCGTAGATAACAGTGTTGCTACCGCACCAATAGAGATAGTTTACTGTGCCAGGTTTTGTGGTTATTAAGCTATGGATCTGGGTTAGACCATTGATTGATTTTTTTTCCCTTGGCACTTTGCATAGTATCCTCGAGACCTATGAGAGCTTTCTACTGTTTTGATGATGATGCTTGTTCATTTTAATCAAGTGTAAAAAGTCACCACTTCTTTAAGTGAGAGGATTTTGGAAGTATGTTTATTTCACTAACATATAATTAAATGTTCAGTGTCTACTGGAAAAGACTTTTACCCTACCTTGAAAGAAAGTCTACCTCTGCTGAAATTCTAAGTAGAATTTCATGAATATATGATAGCATCATTTCCCTTGATACTCACACAGATATGCATACAAGGACATCAAATCTATATTTAAACCATGTTTCTGTTGTTTGTTTAATTCACAGTGCCAATTAACTAAATAATCTTTGTGTACATTTGATATTTTATTTCTAATTGTTCTCTCACATAATTTTGTGACTTTAAATAGTTCCCAAGTCAAGCAAAATTTATATATATATATATATATTCCCAAGCATATGTGTAAAATTTTAACATTCATATTTCATGTAGTTTGAACTTTTGGAATATTATCATAAGTACTTGTGAGTTAAGTTTTGTACTTACTTTAAAACATCTGAGGTATCACTTCTGTAACTAAACACAAAGCATGCATGTGTGAGATTAGTTACATATACTAGTGGAATAGAAAGCAGAGGTGTGATTAATGCTGCTGCCAAATTGCCCTGTATCTACAGGATGTGAATGATTTCTTTAAAACAGATGCAACCCTATTTAGTCTCTCCTGAGATATAAACCTTTCTCCTTAGCCTGATAGCAGTTTAGAGCAGTAGGAAACCAACAATTTTCAGGATATGTGAGCCCGAGCATGAAGTATGTGTATAAAAATATTCAAATAACAATAAAATTACTTTTTCTCTGCAATAAAAAAGAAGGGCAAATCATACCCTGTCATTCTCTGAGGTGTTTCTGAAGTACTATGCCGCAGGCTTTTTAAGTACCGCAGTTGATCATAAAAATCACAGATCGGGTTAAGAAGCATTGTATGTGTTTGTCTTTTTAAGTTGTTTCCTTTATCAACTTGACATATAAAGCCTATAGTGCTTAAATTGATGTTTACTGGAGTTGCTGCTGAGCAATCCTTCTCTCATCCTCTATGGAATCTCCACCATCTTTCAAAACTTCTTGAGAAACTAATGTGCTCTTCTCTAGTTTAAAACATGACCCTTGCTTTTAGTCTTGCTATCAAAGTGGGATGTTTTTAATTAAAAAATTTTGAAACTTTGGCACCCACACTAACACAAAATAGATATACATTAAATATCCTGTTAAAGGGGGCTGGAGAGATGGTTTAGTGGTTAAGTGCAATGGCTACTCTTGCAGAGGACCCAGGTTCAGTTGCCAGCACCAAATGACAGCTAACAGTTATTCAATAATTCTAGTTCCAGGGGAATCTGACACCCTCTTCTGGCCTGCATGGGCACTGCATGCAAAACCCTCATACACAAAAATAAAAATAAACATAACGATGATGTTTAATTCATCGTCAATGAGAAAAATCTACACTTTTGCAATTGGTTTGAGGAATTCATAAAACCTCTTATATTAGGCACTAAAAGTGCTGATGTGTATTTGTATATTTCCTTACATTATGGATACAAATTGGTTTAAGTTGTTTCCTTTATCAACTTGACATTTCCTTGGCAGGAAATAATGAATTGTTTCTTACTGAACAGAGTTCATGTCCATATTCATAGACAAAAACCATTTATAATATATAAAACTTTTTTATTTTTAAAATTTTAAAGATTTTTAAAATTTAGCAATGAAAACAGAAGGAGCATAAAGTTAGAAGACAGCTGTCTACTAATATTGTTGTCAATTTCAAAGGTGCTGAGAAATTTTCTGACTTCATAAAATATGCAGAAGAAATAGAAATATTCTGTGATGTCAAGACGAAAATAGAGAATTAGGTGGGACACTTGTCTACAAGCAAAAGACTTCAAGTGTTTTATATGTATATATGCATATATATGTATATGCACAAAAGGATTAATTTAATAGATGATTGTTATAACTGTATTTGCTTTATCCCACATAGCCAATTCTGGACAGAGACATTCTAGAAAAAATTTCCTGTTTCGCATTTGGTCACTACTGTCATTGGAAGTTTATCCAATAACTATTTATGGATAATTTGGGGGAAGAAGGTAGATTAAGGATTGATGACTCATCTGTTGGCTGAGATTTGTCAGTAAACATTGCTGTATAGGATTATCCTCTCACAAAAGACACCATCTTCCTGAGCTCAGCTGTGCCCCCCCTTGCCTGGTTTTATTGACTTTTCACAACATCCCTCCTCCTTGGAAGGAGGAGCAGGGAAAGCCATGGGACCCTAGCCTAAGAGTCCAGTTGCACGTCCCAACCAGTGATGACTAATTGTGTCCTAACTGCACTTGCCCTAGGTCAAGGGTTGGAGTGAATGGCCTGGGAAAGACTACAGGAGGGTCTCTCTCACCATTTTGTGCAGCTGTGGGAAAGCCATTGTCCGTGCTTGGGTGGAGACATTACCATGTGACCTTAAGTTGGAAGCACATACTTCTGTAAATAAACCCTCACCCACTGCTCTGTAAGTAAGCCAAATAAAAATATTGGTTTCCCAGAGTGCAGGTTGGTAGAATCATACTTCCATTTGTCATTGGGACCAAGGGAGGAGAGACTGTATATTGTTAAAGTCCCCATCTGAGGAATTTTAGTAACACTTATAAAGGAACTAGAAAACCTAAATCAAGTCATGGTAGGAATTTACACATTTAAGAAAGAACAACGAAATTTTATTTTACCCTTATTTTCACGTGTTCGTGTGTGCAGACTTTTCACACATATGCACACACACAAACCCCAAGAAATATACTCATATACACCCCCACACACATACAGACACACACACTCAGACCCACACATACTACATGCACATGCTCATGCACACAAACACATACAAGCACTCATGTCCACACATACCACACACACTCATATACACACACACTCATACACACACACACTCATACATACACATATACATACTTGTACACACATTCATACATATGCTCACACATACCACACATAGACATACTCATACACACATTTTCATACACACACATATACACATATACAAACATACACACACACACAAAACCTTCTGAAGGGCACTGATTGATCTATTTGTAATGAATGACTGGAGGCCTTACTTGTTGAAAACAGTCATATTATTCTAGTCATATTTTCCTGTCTTTTCAACTCTTTTTGATCTACTTTCTATGATCCTTTACTCTGCCCTATGCCCTGGGAGGCTGGCCTGGTTTGCATCTAATGACCTAGTTTCTCTGCCCGCTGGCTTCCATTTGGATTCCAATGGAGAAGCACATTCAGAGCCTGGAGGGAGGGAGAAAATGAGGTTAGAGAGCTTTTGCTCCAGCTCTTCCTGCAGAGTATCTCAACCTAACTGTCCAAGGACCAGCTGCTCTGACCTCTAGAGGCAGTCTTCTCCAGGAGTGTTTCCTTTGTGCTCTGGTAGCTGCATCTTCCCTTGATTGCTTCTGTGCTTTGGGGAGGTAGCAAAGGCTCTGCTGTTACTACACCAACGTTATCTCAGACAGCTCATGATTCCACCTGCACCTTTATAAATATAACTGTGATAATGGCTTTTATAAAATGGACATAATCTGGACTTATGACTTTTAATTAACCTTGGCAAATTACTGAACCATGTATTCTTGTCACCCAGGCATCTAATCTTGTTTCCTGGGAATCCCAATTTGCTAGCTGCCCAAAAGGATAATGAATGATTGTGGGTATCCTTGTGAATTAACATATCAAAGCACTGAAAGGCAGTGCTCTCATCTTCATTAAAAAAATGAAGATTCATAAAGGACACTTGACATTATGTGTATGAGATATTCTAAAACTATGGTTGAAAAGGCAAGAATTGTCTGATAAGAGTAGATTAAAGCTTATACTTCCCAAATTGAAGCAGGAGAAATGGTTTTGAATAAAATTATGGGTCAGGCCTGACTCAAGGACACAATTCCAGCAACCTAGTTCCAGAAACAGGGCTTACAGCACAGTTCCAGGCCAGAGTTCCAAGAGACATCCACGGGAATGCCTGCCTGCTACCAGTTGAGACCCACTATTAAAAACAACTTTAAAAGTGATGTGGTTTTATTTGGTTAATTGGAATGTGACATGGTAATGACACATTGTGATGGTCTATGCGAGGGAAAGACTATTTTGAGCTCACAGATCAGCAGCCAGGAAGTCTTGAGGATAAAGGGAAATATGCAGTATAGAGGCCATACGTGTAAATTGTGACAACAAGCACAAAGCTTTCCTCTGCAGCTCATAGATAGACACCTGGAAAATTCAGGGTGAAAAAAGAATTTTTTAGGACATTCTCAGTCATATCCCGGGTAACTGATACAAGGTCGAGGCTTTCTTGCAACTTGCACTGATGCACTTTAACGCTTTTTCATGCACTTTGGCTTTCAGTTCCTTTACAAGACCAGGACTGCAAGGAATTGTGCTCAAAACGTCACTTTCATTTCTAACTCTCTGCTTTTGCTATGGGGATCTCTTTGTTTCCTGAATCTTGCGTGCATGTATGGCAATTAATGAATTTACTTAAGGGCATTAGAATTAAAGTTTTATCAAAGCAAATTTGTGAACCTTTAAATGTTATTACAAATATTTTCCCAGGTATCCCAATCATAAACATTTAATTCAGAAATGATTACCAATTAAGCTACTGATCCAAAACAGTTCAATTGGAACATTTAACTCTTTGGAACCAATTAAAGTAGATACACAGCTCTATCTAGTGAAAAAGATGTATTTTCTGAAGAATTACGTCTTAGAGAACCTCATGAACCTCCTTCAGCTAATTCTCCTGCTTTCCATGGAGCTCTCCCAAAAGGTGATGAAATAAAAGAGCAAAAGTTGACGAAATAAAAGAACTTAGAAAAGTATTGTACGTGGTTTGGCATTTGCTAGATTGAAAATGCTGGTTCTTCAACTGTCCATAACTCCAGTCAGTCCCAGGGGATCTGGAATGCCTCCCCGGGGAATTCCATGACATGGGTGCACTTAACCTACATTCAGGCAATGCATGTATACACATAAAATAAAAATTAAAAAATAAAATTTTAAAAAGAAAATGCTGTTTTTTTCAGCCCATTTGAAATACTTTCATTGTTTGTTTTGTTTTTGTCATAATTTAAAAAGAGGTATTCACCCTGTGTACTATCATGTTTACCTTTAAATTATAAATTTTTAAAAAGGATCTTAGGGAACACTTAAGGGGGATTTAAATCACCTAAACCACGAGAAAGTGAAGACTGTCCTTATCTTACAATCATTAGAAATTGATGACTTCTGTAACACATGTAATACCAGCATTTATTCCAGAAGATTTATGAATTGTGGGACCTACACAGACAGAATCAATTTAGCCAGACATAAATTGAGTTAAATAAAAATTTGTTAAGGTCATAGCTTATCAGAAGTTACATTTGGGGTATGACTATCCCAAATTGGCTCTACATTCTTAGAATCCTTGTAATGAAGGATGAGATACAGGTGAAATTTAGATCTTGTCAGTGAAATAAGCAGCTACATCTAGCAAGGCCCCTCTCCACATTGTCTCTCACAAGGGGAGCAATATAAAGCTCTAGAGAGTAAAGCAAGGAAATTTAGATATAGGCATAGCAACACATCCCTAGGCTGTATCCATTTGACCTACATCTTGAATATTCTACATTCGAGTCTGGACCAAAGTTTAACTTCAGAATAAAAATGTCCTGTAATGGGAAATGTAATTACAGGAGCAAGGATACTTTATTTTGCCTCCATTTACAGACACAAGCTAATTGATTGTAGGTGTAAGCCTTCAATCAATTTAGTTACCCCTAATATAGCAAGGGAGAAACTCAAGTTAGGTGATAGCAGAGGGAGATTTTTTTTTGACTTGATTCTCTTTGATTATGAGTGCTACCTGTCACATATTCATGAACTCATAAAAATTTGGAGCTATCAAAGAGTGACCTCCAAAATCAAATGTTCTGAGTTTTATCACCTTTCATTTCCCAAAGCAAAACTCAGTAGATTCAATTTTTAAAAGAAGAATATGATTTTTTTGGATATTAGTAAATAGTCATGTGCTGTTTTGAACTCAGTGGAGAAGTTGGCTCTAGAGAGGGGATTTGGCCTTGCACATCATACCCTAACCTGTTCATCTCATAATGTCTTCTGAATGCTCCTGAGACAGATTGCCCCACTGACTCAGAGACCAAGAGTAAGACAAAAACATCTCTATAATAAAAGAATTATGACTTTGAGTATACTTAAAAACATGATATTATGTTTTAATCACAGAAGTTATTGTTTTTATTTCATAATATAAAGATTTTATGATAGATTCAACTTAAGAGCTTTTTCTTGTTCCTTTCCCTAAACATGATAAGAGGCAAGCCAATTCCCTCTTTATTCCTAGGACAATGATATCCTTACCAATTTAAAATGAAGTAAAATCTAAAAATCCACACAAATTTAGGGGAACTACCCTTAAAATTGTAAAGAAACAAGTCAACTCCCTGATTAGCCCTAAGATAATAGAGAATTTACGGTCACTTTGGATGTAGTAAAATGTAAAAAAATCTCATAAATTTAAGTGAACCTCACTTGAGCTTGTCTTACCCTAAAAATGGTAAGTGGCAAGGCAGCTCCCCACTTAGCTTTTAGAATTTGCTTATCACCTTAACTGTAATTTTTCAAAAATTAAAAATCTCTGAAAACTTTCAGGAACTCATTTTCAAATGTTTTGTCTTAATCTTAGGTAATTTAAATTTCACTATAAAAAAGTTTGTTTGCTCAAATGCTACTGACTCATACTTGTCAATTTTCATTATGGTTTATTTTTAGCTACTCTAAGAAATTCAAACTTTAACTCATTTGTTGCAATTTGTTTACTGTTTGCATTTGTGAAATCAATGTACCATTAGAAACTTATCAGAATATAGATATTTTTTAGTATCCCATCATAATCCTCACAACAGATGGTAAATTTATTTATTGATGTTATTTATGTCTCATGGTTTGAAGATGATTAGTAGGAAAAAATCATTGTAAGGATGTAATAATGGAAATACTTTATTATTAAAGAAGATTATAGTATGAAGATTGAGATAGGTAAATGTTTACAGAATATAATAGAGAAATAAAAAGGATCTAATGATATGAAGATTTGAGCAAGGTATTTAGATATGTAAAAGGTGAGAATTAAAGCTTATGTTGCTAACTATTAGAAATCAATCAATGGTCCAACCCCAGCTTTAAAGCCTTCTAACAACAACAATATTCTATGACTAGGGATGAAAAGGCAGGACTGTCTGATAAGGGTGATTCAAGCTTGTACTTCCTGAACTTGAGTCAGATAGATGGTTTTAAATAAAATCCTGGGTGATACCTGACTGGTGGACACATTTCTAGGCAGAGTTCCAAGAGACATCTTGAGGAACAGGTGGTCCTCCAACACTGCAGGCCCACTTTAAAGACTCAAATTAAGAGGCAGGCTGTTTTACTCAGGTAATTGTACTGTGGCATAATGCAGCAGATAGCACCTTGGAATAATCTTAATTGTGTTATTCAGATTTTGTTAAGGTCCTGACATATCATTTCCAACAGTGTTTTTATCTTCTGAGCATGTGTCCGGTCAGAAGGGTAGAATTCCCAAGGTTTTGTTTGAAACTACAGAAAATCAAAGTCTCTTTCAGCTACTGTGAGTCAGAAGTATTATCTGTGAAGAATCAAAGAATAAATATTTTAGCATTTTGGGGATAGTCGAATATCAGCATAGACTTGAAGGACACAATGATATGACCATGCTCCAATAAAATTTGATTTAAACAACAAAGAATGGTGTAAGTTGGCCTTTGAGCTACAAAGTTTGCTGACACTCGGCTGCATCACAAACTCTGAAGCTTATTTAGATTTCCAAATTGTCAATGTCTCTTACAGATGACATTAACTAAAAGCAATATTTTCTTTTAGTTTCCACTTAATATTCTTTACTTTTTGAGATTTTTAAAATGCATTTTTATTAATTTTTTGTGCATTTCATTAAAGAATCTTAATTGTATTTAGGCCCCTCTCTCTTCTGCACACCTTTATAGCCACACCCACCCTTGATGGCATTCATGCAATCTGTCATATGTGTTGAAGCCTGTCAAGATTTTTACCCAGATGTTCCTCAGTGCAAGCTCATATACTGGAATCTAGTCACCTATCTAAATTTTATCTTTTAAAGAAGATCTACTCTTCCTCATCCAGAAGTAGTCAGTTACGAGTAGTTCCTCAGCCAAGGATTGGGCCTGTTGCCATTTTCCA
The DNA here is from genome assembly GCF_000622305.1 of Nannospalax galili. NCBI lineage: Eukaryota > Metazoa > Chordata > Mammalia > Rodentia > Spalacidae > Nannospalax > Nannospalax galili. The sequence goes on along the minus strand of NW_008360315.1, from coordinate 3,269,990 downwards.
CAGTTCCGTGCTTGGTTTTTATCTGATGAGTCTGTGTGGAACTTGTGCATGCTTTAATCATTTTTGCAACTTCATTCTTGCAACTTCTGCAAGTTCCAAGAGTCCTGGAAGTCTCTGCTTCTTTATGTTCATGCATCAACCCTTCCTGTTACAATCTTTCCACCCCTCTTCTGCAATGGTCCCTGAGCCATGGGTGAGGTTTAATATAGGAGTCCTATCCAGGAAGACACACTCTGCAGTCTTATTCTCTACATCTTTGGCCTTCTGTGTCCATGGGTACATGGCACTTTGATGCATGAGGAATCTTCACTGGTGAGAATTGAGAAATGCATTCATATTCTCTCTATCTCCTGTTCCACTATGGTCCATGAGTACAGGTTCTACTGTAGATGTGTCACTTAGGGCTAGGCATCTCTCAGACACATAATCTCTGTGTGTGACCACTTGTGGAACTCTGTAATAGCCTCAATATTTTGCAGAAAAAAATGTTCTTTGATGAGTAGTGAATGGTATACTTGTCTGTAAATTTAAGGATCTATATTTATCATACATTAAGGAATATCATTTGTCTAGAGATATGACAGAGGTTTTATTTTCTCTAGGAGCTATGATCTCTTCAGCCATTTGTATTTGGCCATGTATACAGTGCCACTCATGAATGCCCTCTACTGAATTGTGCTTTAAGTCCAATTAGATAGATGTTCATTACCCCGAATCTAAAAGTGCAAATACTGCACCACCATGGTTTATTGTGCCAGTCATCATTGTGATTATTAGATTTTAAAGCTGAAGATGAATCATTGATTGATTTTCTGCCCTAGCATCTTGCAAAGTATCCTCTAGAACTATGAAAGGTAGTCTTAAGGGAGGAGGTTTCCAGTTCAGTTCCAGCTCCATTGCTCCAAGTTCTGTGTAGAAGTATGTCCTGTCTTCAGCAATAGAGTCTTACCTTCAAGTTCTGAGAGGAAATAAAGGACTGTAGAAATAGCCTGTGTTGTTCTGGGAGTCTCTTGGACTGCACTGACCAATAACTCGAAGGGAGGTTGCTCCAGTCTGGCACTGTGTTTCTTGTTACATGGTCTTCAGGTAAACACATGCCTTCATGTTCAGATAATGTATGTTTATTTCAGTAGCTTTTTGAGCTAACACACTTCCCTCTGGTTTTTCACACCACCTAAGCTTTATCTCTTCTCTCTCTCTTCCTGTCTAACCTCCTTCCTCTTGCCTCTATTTTCCCTATTTTCCCCTTGATAATACCTGTTTCCTATTATCCTCCCTCGCTTCAGGTCCTCCTCCCCTTTTACCCCATAGTTCCTTGTATGTCCTTCCCTCCTCCCCTCAAAGTTTAATGCCCCCAATTTCCCCCATTTATCTCTTGGTCACATCTGTTTCCTATTATCCCTTCTATAGGCTCCTTTTTCCCCCTTTAGCTCTGTGTTTCCTTTTCATTTTCCTGGCTTCTGAGGTTAAATCAGGATATAAACTCACATATAGGGATTTTGTGTTAAGATCCAGAAATGAGGGGAACATATGTCATTTCTTCCTCTGAATCTGTGTTACTTTAGTTAATTTAACAGTTTCTAGTTCCATCCATTTACCTGCAATTTTTGTCATTGTTTTAGCTATTAGATTTAAGGAAGTGAATTTTATATCAGTAACATACTTCTAATGATTTCCATTTTTTAGAAAAATTATACCTTATATACAAATCCTTTCTAAAGCAAAATTGTTGCTGAAAATGATAATACAAAATTAATTAGTGTTTTTATTGTATGTTGATACTCTAAAAACATTTTCCAGGTTATTTCTGCTCTCAAAGTGAAATATAAAAAATCCTGTTTGTTTTAAAAATTGAGCAAATGGGGTTTAGAGATGGCTCAGTGGTTAAAAACACTGACTATTCTTGCAGAAGACCCGGGTATGAATCCCATCACCTACAGGGCAGCTAACAACTGTCTGTTAACTCCAGTTCCAGGAGATCTGACAGCCTCTTTTGTCCTCCATGGGCATTGCACAACACGGGTGCACTTACCTACATGCAGGCATAACACCCATACACATAAAAATAATAAATAAAATATTTTTTTAAATTGAGTAAATAGACAGGAAATTTAAGATTGTATATTGAGAAGTAAATTTGTTGGTTATTTTTAACACCAAGTTCTATAATACAAAATTTGCCTTTATGGTTGATTACTTATAAGGGCCCATGTTCCTCACAAATAAGTCAGCAAAGAAGATACACTTGGTTTTCAATTTCTGGAAAATCATCTCTCATTCTATAATTTCATTCATAGATAATGGCTAAAATAAGACATTCTAATTCAAATTCTTTTTCCATTTCTTTTCTTCCTTGCTGTTTTCAAATATAGCTCCTTCCTGTAGGCAGAATTTCAGAGACTATTTCCAGGTTATCACTGTCATTGACTTACTTCTTCAAGTTAGAAAAAATAAAACGTAATGTTTATTAAAAATACACTATAGTTTTATTACACTTGCTAGATAATTTAGTCATATTCAGTTCCCTTAATCAATGTATTAAGAAGATAAGGTTAAAGAAACTTCATGGAACAGAGTAGCAAGGCTAACACATTAGGCATATCAAGGTTGCAGCAATCAGGCTGACACAGATAAAGCTTTAAAAGTAAAAGAGAAAGAGGAAGGAAGGAAGGAAGGAGAGAGAGAGAAAGAAAGAAAGAAAGAAAGAAAGAAAGAAAGAAAGAAAGAAAGAAAGAAAGAAAGAAAGAAAGAAAGAAAGAAAGAAAGAAAGAAAGAAAGAAAGAAAGAAAGAAAGAAAGAAAGAAAGAAAGAAAGAAAGAAAGAAAGAAAGAAAGAAAGAAAGAAAGAAAGAAAGGCTGGAGACTAAAAGGAAAGAATGTGAGCAAAAGGCAGCATGGAAAAGAAGCAAGAGGAAAGGCTTGAATTATGGACAAAGGGATTTTGTATTGGGGATTTTGGTTTAGGTGAAATATTTTCTATATTATCACAGGAAAGAAAGTAGATTATATTCATAAGCATTTGGAAGAGCTCATTAAAAGAACAGTGCAAAATAAGAATGCAGAGGGAGCTTACAGAATATTTTTCTATAGAGCAAGAGATGACATGCTTACAGCTTATTGTTACTGTAGGTCACAAAGGAGCTGTTATTTCTCAGCCTATTAATTTCTAACTCTATGAAATTGTTTCTTGAAACCAGAAAAGTGCTAGGAATTATTAAAATATTAGTGAATCTATCACTTCTTATTTATTTCTGTGTATAATGTATGTCCATGCATGTGTGTGTTTGTGCATACATTCACATACGTATATGTAAGTATTCATGTACCACAATGCATGTGTGTAGGTTAGAGGATAACTTGGCTGTGTGTCCTTGCTTTCTACTTTGAGACAGGGTCTCTGAGGTTTGCAGATGCATATGCCTAGCTTGCTGACCTGGAACCCCAGAGATTCTGTCTCTTCCTCTCACCTCTCCATAGGCATGATGAGATTACAGATGTGCCCTGGCAGTGGTTCTCATCACATGGTTCTGGTATTAGGACTCATGTTCTCACACTTGTTCAATAAGTGCTTTTCTCCACTTAACCATCTTTCCAGCTACGTTATTTATTTTCATGATTACATGATTATTTCTTTTGAAGAACATAAAAACAAAGGGAAAGGAAAACTGTAGGAAATTTTAGAGGAATAGTCCACAACCCCAAATTTCAATTACATAATACCAAACTTGGTAGAGAAACAAATAGCATCTGAGCAAAACTCAACACTTTTCCAGTGATTTGCTAGTCAGTTTCATGTTTGTGAATATGTTTTATGAGAAAAATTTTCCTCTTGTCATAGTTAATACCTGTTAATGAACTTCTAGAAAACTTTGAATGTCACGCTTCCTCCCAGGGCCAGAAATATGACTCGTCTGTTAATTATAACTATTAAATGAGTTTAAGGTTATTTTCCCATGATTTCTGACTTTGACATAGATATATAATCATTGTTTGAATTTGATTTTAAATTTAATATTCGGATTCTGAGATAGACTTTTCTACTTTACCTATATGAATGTTGGCAATGCTTCTCTTTGGTTGGTGGATACTTAGATATTAGCAGGCATGGAGGACATTGGAGCTGGACTCCTGCCTCATAATCAATAGCCAGTAAGACTAAGGATTGGAGCCATAGAACCTTAATTACTAGTCAGAGCAATGGGACTTGAGTAATATTTCTGGCCCTATGAGGAGGCCTGACACCCTGAAATTCATAGATGTTCATTAACAGAGAGCCAAACTTGGCTTCTGGAGTTCTAACCATTATTGACTACTAGCTAGAAGACTTCCTGACAAACGAGGAAATGCGTTTGCCCTTCTTCTAGGCATCAACAGAAAGGGGCTTGTCAATCACCTAAAGAAGACTAAGTCTCTCAGAAAAATCTTCTTGTTGCACAGACTTTAGAAATAGCATAAAATCTTCCTAAAACATAGATTGGCACAATGGTTCCTGTAGCCATTGTCCACTTTCACCTTTGGAGCATTTTCTACTTTATAACAAACTTTACCTGTCCTCCAGGATTAAGTGGCATAGTGGAATCAACAATGAGATCACAGTGACACCATGACTTTAATGTATATATAAGTGTCACATTGTTTCTTGAAAACAAATTGGCTTGTGACAACACCATTATTATAATAGCCAATTTTTCCCAGTTCCTCCTTGGTGTGCTTTATATCATCACTGTCATTTATTGTGCTTATGGATAAGAATGTGTTAGTAGATGTGTAAATATAGAGCGAGTGCTGCTACTATGCTGTGCAAATTGTTATCTGTTATATAATTTAAGAATTAAGAAGTACAGGTTTCTATTTTACTTACTCTTATTCCTTCTCTGACATTCTTCTCTTCTATATGTAGATTTGGCTTTCGAAGGAAGGCTTACCATTTTCTGTTTTCTTCTCTACAGAACACTTCAGCATTTCTTTTCAGACTGATCTCCTCCCATCAGACTCACAACTTTGGTTTAACTGTAAAAATCTTTACTACTCTTTCACTTTTGAAGAATAACTTCAAAGTAAAGAAATCTAAGTTATTTTTGTCTCTAAACATTAAATGTTTCAGTCATCTTTCCTTGTTTGTGTGGTTTCTGGAGAGAACTTGAACGTAATTCTTATCTTACTCCCAGAAAAGAAACAGCTTAATTTTTCCATTGTTTCTTATGCTCTTCTGTTTTGATTGTTAATGTTCCCATAGCTGAATATACCATGCTTAAGCACATCAGGCTTTGTTGGCGATCCTATTCTGTACTTTTTGAGCTTCCCAGATCTGCATTCAGTACCAAACATGATCTTTCTTTCATCGTTCTCCCTTCTGTGTTTCCATCACCTGCATGCTGCAGCCTGAGTTATCCCACTTTGTCCTCTCAACTCTTTTCTCAGTCGTTTTCCCTTTAAATCTCAAATCTGGAAGCATCTATTGGGTGACATTCAAGGCAAACTATTCCTTCCTCAGCTATGTTCAAGTCTACTAATATTTTTGATGGTAAAGGTATTCTTCATTTTTGTTACTAGTGTCTTTGCTTTTTAGAATTCTCATCTCTGCTGGCATTGCCCAGCTGTTTCTTGCATGTTATTCATGTTCATCCCTTAGTTCATTAACCACACTGTCAAAAATGCCTAGCCAAATAAATGAAGCAATCCTCACGTCTGTGTCTGTGTTTGATGATTGTTCTTTCCGTTCGAAAGTTTCGTTGCTGTTGTTGTTGTTCTTGGCCTTTTAATATGCCTGCCAATTGTTCCTTTATTGGGTCTGAGATGCCTGTTTATTCTGCACAAGTTCATGCTCTGCCACCTAAAATGGGATATAACAGCTTTGACTGCAGCAGCACTTGGGTATTTCCCTTTACGGAGGTTGGTTAAGCTCTGAAAATTCCCCAGCATTTTACGCTAACCAAACGACTTCTACTGAGTACAGGTTTCATTTAAAACAAATAACAAAATGATTTGCCATATTTCAAATGGCTTCTTTCTTCCTCCAAGTAGGAAGGCGCAGCTTTGGTGTTAGCTGTGAGAATGGCTAGAGAACACTGGGAATGGAGCGTGAGAATGCCTGCACTCCCCTGTCCTGGGATCGCCTCTGTGTCTTGACTGCTATGAGCCTCCAGCAAGTTTCATCCCCTAATTCTGGTTTCAGTAGAGCTTTCTGGAACAGCTATTCAAATTCTCTATAACTACCTGCTTGTGTCTCCAATTTTTGGCCAATGATTTCCCCTGTGTCCTTGTTTCTCAGACATATCCAAGTCAAGCTGTCAATTTTCTCCATTTCATCAGCTTTTCACTTGTTAGGAGGATGGAGAAATTGGCGTCCAGACTCCTTCACACCAAGCAGGAAAAATGAAGTCCCATCAGTGTTCTCTTAATTTTTTTTTAAACATTAACTACTTTTCTACATAAATTGTTTAATATCAATTTGAAAATCAAACACAATGGCAACACTGAAACTAATAGATTATTGTCTAAAAATGTTTGTTAAACATAATTTAGCAGACTTCTTTTATACCGAGTTCTGAGCTATTACATTTCAAGAAATAGTGAGAGTAAATTTTGTGAGCACTTTTGGAGGATCACCATAAAGCACTGGTCAAACCATGGTTTTAGTTCAAGAATCCAACTCATTTAAGTGGGCTGTATTTTTCTCATGTGTCACTGACCCCTGCAAAGGCCTCTGATTTCTGGATTTGCAGTCATAAGTCTGCACACAACTCTCTCAGGACTGCAGGTATTTTTCAAATGAACATGTACCAGAAGCACTTCTGAATCATAAACTTAAAATACACTCAGGACTTCTCATTCTTGCTAGGAATACACGGTACTATCTTCAATTTACTGATTTAGAATATGTATGCACTCACATGTTCATGGAAAATGAAAGTACCAGTGATAAATTCCTAGCGTCTAAACAAGAGCTTACTGTTAATAAGATTTGTTGTCAGGAACCTGAAGTTTCTCATTGTTTCACAATTTATATACTGGCATCATTATTCTGGCATCATTATTCGTATCACCTCAGCCCGGTCTCTTTGCTTAATTCACTCATTCATTTCACCATTTTTTTCTCAGAGCTGAGTACTGAACCCAGGGCCTTGCACTTGCTAGGCAAGCGCTCTACCACTGATTTAAATCCCCAACCCTCATTTCACTATTTTTAAGAGCTATCATATGCCACTTTCAGAAGATAAACTGATAAATAAACTCCAATGACTATTTTCTCATTGAAATTTGTCATCTGTTGGAAAAATATATTAAGGCAATATAGCCACTTGGTAAATGCAATACTATTTTTTATTTCAGGAATTTATTATATATGAATCTTAGTTGTGTGATCAAAAACCATGCTTTTAACGCACTTTCATCGCTATGTACAACACAAATACAAAGCCACCCTTCTTCACACATCACCCAGAAAACTCTAAAACAATAGGTTGTTCCTGAATTAAGCCTTCTTAAACACACTTCTTTTACTCATAAGTATTTTCTGCATGTTAAGTATCCACAATCTGAGAAACTATTATTATGAAATTCATGGAACCATTTAATAAATTACTATTTTTAAAAACACTGGGTGTTTGCTTTTGGTAGTTTTTTTAATTGAGTTTTTTAAAAATTATTTATTTAATAACCACATACTTAGAAAACCTTTACAAAAGATCTCCAATTCATTATTAAAATACAGAGTTTCAGTCAGGCATGCTGGCGCACACCTTTAATCCCAGCATTCGGGAGGCAGAGGCAGGCTGATCTCTGTGATTTCAAGGCCAGGCAGGTCTACGTAGTGAGTTCCAGGACAGCTGGGGCTACAGGGAGACCCTGTCTCAAAAATATCAAAAATAATACAGCGTTTCATACAGAAAATATCATTTTTAATACAATTGACATTAATATGTTTGCACATGCTTTCTAATCTCTATATATCTGATTATTACTAGTCACAGTCGGTTACTTTCTGAGCTCCTTGGCATCTGATCATGGATACAAAGTCAGGTAGATTTCAATGGTAGTCTTTTTCACATCTACTAATTATTAAGGAGCAAATTTTTATGCTTTGAAGAATTATACTTTTCTATTTTTTTGGATTTAATAACCACATGATTAGAAGAAGCATTTCATTACAGCTTTAACATATTCAGTAACATACTCCAGAGCAAGGATACATCTCTTTCAAAAGTGGCTGTAAATTTTTAGTTGCACAGTTGAATTAATAGTTATACAATACTGAACTCAGTATAAACCCTGTAAGATATAAAATTGAATGAGTTTTTACCCTTTAAAGAAGATCTCCATTTCACTTTAATATATGCTGTTTCCTATATTTTTAATGCTACTAACACTTAGACGTTTGCACATGTGTCTTTAATCTCTATGTATCTGATGATAACTAGTCACAATCGATTACACTCAGATCCTTAGTACCTGAGTATGGATATAAAGTCATCACGTAAATTTCACTGGTAATGTTTATCACCTCTACTATTTAACATGAAGTAAATTTTTATGCTTCCTCCTCAAATATGTCTTTTTTTCAATTTGTTGATTCTTCTGTTTGTATATCATACAGAACATCCCACACAATCTTACTCATCTATTCACCCACTTCCGAAATGGCACCCTCCCATATCCTTCCCCCTCCCACATACTGGAGCCCACATACTGCCATCCCTGTGAGGGTCCTCTGTATTGTTGACACCCCCAGCCATTCTCCAGTGCTTGTCCATCTGCTGAATCTAGTCAGCCTATCTAAAAATCCTTGTTTTAGGAAGATCAGCTGTTCCTCATCTAGTGCCAATCAGTCATCAATATTTCTTAAGATATGATTGGGGTCTGCTGTTCATTTTTGCAATTCTATGCTGGGTTACTGTCTGGGAGTCTTTTGTGCCACCTTGGCCAATAACTTAAAGGAAGGTATCACCTGTCTGGCACTATTTCTTGTTATATAGCCTTTAACTATATATATGGACTCTTAAAAAATTATATTGACCCCATTAATCTTTGCTTATACTATTTAAGGCAATATAGTCTATTGCGAAAGGCATCATTCAGTAGCCTTGATCAATACAGAATGAAAACTGATGCTTTATGAATTCCTTACAAGTGGAAACAAGAACACTTAGATGGGAAAGTTTTTTATTTTTATTTTGTTGTAGTAAATATTATTGTGTGTGTGTGTGTGTGTGTGTGTGTGTGTGTGTGTGTGTATGATGGAGGTTGTGGAAGTGTCATGATGCATGTGTAGAGGACAGAGAACACCTTTACAAAATTTGTTCTCTCATTCCATTTTTACTTAGATTCTGGGGATGAAACTCAAGTCACCAGCCTCATGGGACAAGCTCCTTTACTTGCAAAATCATCTGGCTGGCCCAGAAAAGGCATTTCTACAGTTGGTAGCAATTGTTTTTGTATAGGAGAATAAGTTGCTGTGATCTGGAAGATGTTCCTTTGACCCTGTGATGACAGGCAATGGACACGCCTCCTTCCCACACTCTGCAAAGAAGCCACTCCCCTTCCTTCCAGCCAATTGGTTGACCTTACCTGCTTGTAGGGGAGGGGCTAAGGGTTTAAAACCTGGGAGAACCACGAGGCTGGTCCTTTGCCATTTTGTAAGGCTGTTTGGAACCACCAGATTTATGTCTGGGTGTGACTTTCTAACACAGCCATGAATGGAGGGGCGTGCCCAATTGTCTGTAAGTAAACCCACACCCCAAGCTCAGTTAGCAAGTCCAATAAACTCGTTAAAATTCTTCAAACCGGGGTTTGGAGAAATTTTTCCTCAGGTTGTTGCAAGGACGGTGGGAGGAGTAGATTGGATGCCACATGCACCTTCCAGCAGTGAATCTGACTTACAATTGGCATAGCCCACAGGATACAATGAAACTGAGAATGGGTTTTGGTGGCATTGATGGGCATTGATGATGTCCCTGTTGTGGGGAAAGAGACCACAACCAAAGTTAAGTGGGGTGAGAGGAGAGTGTGGGATGAGGAAATGTTAACCTGGAGGGCCATTTTCATAGGCTTGGTGAGGGTGACTGCAGTGACATGGTTAATGCAGTGGACAGTGAGATAGATAGCTAGGGTGAGGCCTTCTAAACAGTTGAGGTCCATTGGAGAGATCTCAGGGTGGCAGCCATCTTGTAGATGGAACGGGGTGGCATGCCTGCTTGACTGGTGGGGGCTGCCACATGCATATGGAGAGGCCCTGAAAACAGCAGAAGGTCTGGAACAGATTCGCAGTCTCTGGGAGTAACACACCAGGGAATGATTGGACGCTGCTATTGATAATAAGAAATCTGTTCTGGGTGGAGGCCTTAGCCAGAAAGGACACTGAAGGTGTTAGAGAGAAATTAGAATGGGAGGAGGATATGAGGCTGGCCTCTTTGGTACTGGCCTCTGACCTTGCCAGTAAATTAGACAAGGGAGAAAAGGAGGTGGACTTTCAGAGTACTTCCCCAAGGTTACCTCCACAACCCCATGTTTTGTCATGGGATGGTGGCCCGGGACCTGGCCCTGTTACCCTGCCCTCCTTCTGTAAGGAGGTTCTACTACATAGATGACATAATGCTAACTTCTGAGTGGGGAATATTCAAGTGCACCTGAAGGAGTGAGGATGGGAATTCAACCCAAAGATGGTACAAGGACCTGGTACAGCAATAAAATTCTTAGGAGTTTTATGGTCTGGTAGAACTTGCATGATACCCAGTGCGGCAGTTGAGAAAATCTTACAACAATCCGTAACAATAGATGCTAAGAGGTTACAGGTATTTTGGGGACTTCCCGGATATTGGCAAATTTTCATACCTCACCTTGCTCAGGTTCCCCCCCCCGTATAATCTAATAAAAAATGGTGCTAAATGGGATTGGGATATAAAGGCCCAAGAGGCTTTTGAGCAGGCCAAGGTACTAGTGGTGCAAGCTAAGCAGCTGTGTGTCCCAATACCTTGGTGTCCCTTCCTCTTGGAAGTCACCAGGAGCCCTGAAGGTAAGGCTTGTGGCAACAACAACCCAAACAGATGGTCCCAATTGGGTTCTGGTCCCAATCATGGAAAGGAGTGGGAGTCCCAGTACACAGTGCTAGAACAGCAACTGCTGGCTATGTACAAAGCATTGCAACAGGTGGAGTCCATTATGGGCTCCACCCCCATGACTGTAAATGTCCCATAAAAGGATAGGTGCAGGGCCTATTAACCAAGCCCCTGTCAGGGGTGGCCCAAAACAAAATGCTACAAAGATGGCATGCATATTTGCAACAGTGAGGTGTGGTGTCAGCAAGTCCAATCACCAATGCCATGCAAGCAGTACTAGGACCAGTGTCATTTAAAGGCACAGAGCTTCTCCCTCCACTTCCTATATTTGACCCTCCAGCAAGACCTGACCAAGTGCTAGAAGGGGCTCCCCCAATTCTGGCTGAGGCCTGGTATACTGATGGCACTAGCAGGGGTGCCAGACAAGAATGTGTAGCAGTGGCAATACAGATGAACACTGACAGTATATGGTTAGAGAGGGGAGAAGGAGAAAGCAGTCAATGGACTGAGTTGAGGGCTGTATGAATAGTAATAATGAGGGAGCCTTGGCCAGTTACAATTTGTACTGACAGTTGGGCTGTGTTCAAGGGCTTAACCTTATGGATGGCTCAGTGTGAGAAAGAAAACTGGCAGGTGATGGGATGGTCACTATGGGGACAACATATGTGGAAGGACATATATAATAAAATGCAGGAGGGGCTAGTGTCCCTCGTAGTTTACCGTGTGACTGCCCACTGCCTGATGAGTTCCCCCGGGAATCAGAAAGCTGCTGCCCTCACCAAGGTGAGGGCTATCTGTCCTCATGTTCCCTGAGAAGCAGCTCACTGGATTCATATCAAGTCAGGCCACAGAGGAGCCAACACGGGATGGAGAATAGCCAAAGCAGCTGACATTCCAGTAAAATATGCTGACATCCAACAGGCTGTCCAGGTCTGTGAGGCATATTCCCAGTTACAGTCCCGGAGGATGGATACCATGATAGGACACATGCACAAGGCAGCTTCCCCTGTGAGAGACTGGCAAGTAGATTATATAGGGCCCCTGACAGTCAATGAGGGGTGTAAATATGCTCTCACTTGTGTGGCCACTGCCACAGGCTTTACATAGGCCTTTCCTTGCAAGAGAGTGATGGCCAAAGCTACTATTAAGGGGCTTACTGAACTCAGTGTCATGTATGGGTACCCAAGGTGAATTGATAGCAACAGAGGAACTCATTTCACAGGTACAGATGTGTAAGCTTGGGCTGAGGATAATCAGTTTCAATGGTATTTCCACCTTCCATACAATCCCATAGGTGCAGAAAAAAAAAAAAAAAAAAAAAAAAAAAAAAACGGCTGCTAAAGGAACCAGTTGAAAGCCTTAAGGCCAGAAGAAACCCTATGGGGGTGGAAAAGGCCCTTCCAGAAGCCATAAGGTGGTTAAATGAAAATCCCAGTACCAGCAGTGAGTTGCCCTATGAGCAGTTGGCCAAAGGGACCCCAGAGGCCCTCAAAAATATAAAGGCAATTGCCAATAATATTGGTTGTACACCTGAAGCAGATGGTAAGACCCAATTGCTGAAGACACTGCATGATGTGAGTGCAGGAGAGAGAGAAATCAAACTTGGGCTAAGCTGGAAATTCCCTGCCACTGGATGGGTGGCTTTCATTGTGCCAGAAGATGTATACAGATGGCAGGGGGGAGAATTGTCCCCCATTATCCTGTTCAAAGAAGGACCCCACATGATGCACTAACAACATGCAAATAAGATATTCCTGCTGGTGCAATAGTGGCTAGTCTAGTGTATGTACAACCAGCTAACTATCAATTGGATCTAATGCCTGCTCCTAGGGATGGAACACACATCTGGTATTGTAGACCAGGCCAACCTCCTGTGGCAGGAGAGGTTATAGGCTCCAGTGGAGAAGCCACTGCAATTGTATTGTAGATGGATGTGATGTGCCTACTAAAGCACGATCCAAGCATTTGTGTTTATGCCCATGAGCTATTATTGCAGTTCCTGTTTACATGTTCTTGCTTCTTGCTATTTGTATTTTTATAGTAGGTGTTATGCTATAAATCGAGCCATCAGCCCATGACAAACAGAGGATGTAGAGACTTTAAGAATCCAGTGCCCTATTACAATGGGAGAAAGGTTGCCCCACCTCCTCTAAGGCTCAGGGATATTCACCCAAGAGGCTGGTGGATAGGTTTGTGAGAGCCAGAGGAAGGGGTGGAGAGTGTGACCTGGAAGATGTTCCTTTGACCCTGTGATGACAAGCCATGGACCTGCCTCCTTCTCACACTCTGCAAAGAAGCCACTTCCCTTCCTTCTTCCAGCCACTCTGTTGACCATAGCCACTTGAAGGGGAGGGGCTAAGGTTATAAAACCTGGGAAAACCACAAGGCTGGTCTCTCACCATTTTGTCAGGCTGTCTGGAACCACTGGATTTATGTCTGGGTGTGGACTTTCTAATGCAGCCATGAATTGGGGGGGGTCCAATTGTCTGTAAGTAAACCCATACCCCAAGCTCAGTTAGCAAGTCCAATAAACTCATTAAAATTCTTCAAACTGGGGTTTGGAGAATTTTTTCCTCAGGTTGTCTCAAGGACCATGGGAGGAGGGGATTGGATACCACATGCACCTCCCAGCAGTGAATTTGACTTACAGTTGCATTTACTCAGGTAAAAGTAATGGGGTACTGTAAAGGGAGACAAAAACCATGGTGAGATAAGAAGTAAAAATGAAATCAATATGTGTCGGTGATCCTGGCCCAACACAGGAGCCGGGGAAAGGGAGATGAGCTGTCCGCCCGTTACCCACAACCTCCCCAAGAGACAATCAGATATGACAGGGAGCCAGTCAAGCAGGAACTCGTTTATTACAGGCATTACAGGGCTTATGAAGGCAAAAACGACAAAGGAAAATCCCCTCCCCAACAAAGTGTCCAGTCATATTAAAGGTGAACTTGAGCATGCAGTATCCTCTCCATAGCACAGCATAGCATTCACGAGGTGATCATGTGCTGCCAAGAGGCATGGAAATGGCAGGAGCCAATCAGCGATTCTTCAGAACAAGTCTGGACATGTTCCAGCCATTTCCTCTAGGTGCCAAACAAGTCTGATCATGCCCTGGCTGTTTCCTCTAGGCACCAAACAAGTCTGATCATGCCCCGGCCATTTCCTCTAGGTGCCATCCTGCCTCGCCCCTGGCCTCAGGCCCCCACATCTCTCCCCCTACCTTTTTTTTTTTTTAAAGTGAGGTTCCATAAGGATAGCGCCTGGTGATGGGGTGCACTGTCCCCAACCCCCTCCACTGCTATGGGACTTGAGGGAACCTCTTATGGAGTCCCCGCCAATTTACATGGGTATGATTATGTAGTTGTTGAGCTTTCTCTAGGCCTGCTGATAGGATATGGGTAGAAACCATTTTGTCTGCCTCTGCATTGCCCTGGGAGAGGAACCCAGGCAGTCCTTGGTGGCCCCTAAGGTGTTATAAGAACTTGGGGCCCTTCTTTCTGTTAACAGTGTTCGAACCTGGATCATTAGGGGGGTAGTAGGGTTGTCATCTAGCCGAATATGAGAATTTAATAATCCCGGGAGAAGGTTGACTACATATAGGTTGTCAGAGAAAAAGTTCATGGTGTCATCTGCTTTGGACAAGGCTAGGGCAATGGCCATGAGGTCTTAAAATTGAGCAGAGCCCTCGCAAGTGTGAACATATGTTTTTGGTTCTGTTCCTACAGCCAGGTAAATCACTACAGCGGCTCCAAATTTTCCTCCATCAGTAAACACATTATACGCCTCTGTCAGAGGGTTTTTGACAAAAAGCCTGGGGGGGCCCCCAGTGGAGGGTGCAAAAGGAGGTTACCCATTTGTGAGGGCCATAATGACAGTCCAGCTTTCCCAGAAAGCCCTCCAAGGCTATGGCCATTCAGCTGTTGTTTCTGCAGAGCCATTCAAAGTCCTTTAGCTGTTAAGGGATAATAATCTTGTGGGGGTCAATGGCATAATGTCTCAGGGCTATATCCCATCCTTTCTCAATTAGGTCAGCCAACTGGTCCGTGGGTGTATACATCCATGGAGTGCCACCTAGGGAGGTATGCACCCATTGGAGGGGCCTCCCCCCTTGTGTGGGGACGGATGTCATCAGGGCCTCGCCGGGGAGCACCCATAGTTCGAGGTCCTTTCCAGGCATATAGTGGGCCAGTTAGGCTTGGTCCAGGGCCTCCTGGACCCCCTGTAAAATGTTCAGGTGTTGTGGGTTCAGATGGATTAGCTCTGATGGTTGTTTACCTACTAACAATTGGAATAGGGGCTCCAGTGTCTCAATAGAGATGGCCATCCAGGACAATAGCCAATTAATCTCCCCCAATAGTTTTTGAAGTTCTGTCAGGGTCATATTATGTTTAATAGCCAGTTGTGGCTTTAAGAGACTCACCCCCTCCATGAACAGTGTAGTCCCCAGAATCTTAAAGGGGGCAACAGTCTGTATTTTGTTAGTGGATACTTGAAGCCCTCCCACCTGGAAGCATTTTTGAGTGGCCCTATATAGTTCTTGTAATTGGTGGGGACTTGGTGCTCCCCAAATTATATCATCCATGTAGGCATATACAGAAGCATGTGGCAAAGATTCCTTTGGGCTCAAGAGAGCCCTTACAAAGCTCGACAGAAAGCTGGGCTATTGGCCATGCTTTGGGGCAAGACTGTCCATTCGTACCTTTCATCAGGTGTGCCAAAGTTGATGGAAGGCACAGAGAAGGCAAACTTCTCGCAATCTTGGGGTTGTAGGGGGATAGAGAAAAAGCAGTCTTTGATATCTATAACTATAAGAAATAGATCTGAGGGAATAGCAGGTATCCAGGGCAGTCCCCTCAAGAGGACTCCTTCCAGCGTGATTCTGGCATTGACCTTATGGAGTGTCCTTAGCATCCTCCATTGGCCAGATGACTTTTTTATGACAAAAACAGGGGTGTTGCAAGGACTCATGGAGGGGCAGATATGCCCCAGCATAATTTTTTCCTGTATAATATGCCTCAAAGCCTGGAGCTTTGTCTCAGGCAAAGGCCACTGTTCCACCCAAACCGGGCTCCCTGGGGACCATCGGATTGCAGGAACTTGAACAGCAGCCTCTAGGATTGGAGGTGGACACAGGGAGGCTTGGACTCCTCCCCCCTGTAGTTTGAGAGGTGGTCAAGGGGGTGTCTAAACCTGTTCATTTCCTCATCATCGAGGAGCCCCTCGATAAACTCCCTATTGTCTATGGTCACAAAAACATCTGCGCCCCCCGAGGAGGTCTCTCCCAAAAGAGGTTATAGGAAAGCCCCTCAGCCACCAAAGTTCTGATCTCCCCCTTAGTACCATCTGGGTCCTGCCAGCAAAGCCAGTTCTTAAGCTCCCATGACAGCATGGTGCTGCCGATACCCATCACCTGTAGTCCAGGCTTGAGGGGCCACCTTCCAGGGACTTCTTCCTTCCTCAGGATGGTCCTATCTGCCCTGGTGTCAATAATGCCCCAGAACCTTGGCTCATCTATCAAGATGTCTATCTTAGGGTGGAGCTCCAGGATGATAGGGACCATCCAGTGGGCGGTGGGCCCTCCAGGGCCTGTGCACCCTCCCCCTTTTGATGATGGGGCTGGGGGTTTCCCCAAACCTAGTTTAAAGGTTTAACCTCCACATCATACCTGGACCAGCAGTCCTTTTTCCGACGAAACCCCTTGCAGCAGCATGGGCATGGGGCCCTGGGCTTGTCCCCCTCCACCTTGAGATGGGCTTTCCCTTGTGGGCAGTCTCTCTTTAGGTGCCTGGGCAGCCGCACCCAAAACATCTCCAGTCCTCAGCCCTGGGGCGCCTATCCTGCAGCCCAAGGCCTGTGAGGGTTTCTCTAAAGCCTGTAGCTAGAGCCTCTGTCTGTGTCTTGAGGACCTTGGCCATAGCCTCAGTTGCCTTTCTTTTGGTCCCTATGTCCTTTGAGGCCACGATCCAGCTGCTCATGGAATGGTCCTTTAACCCCTCTCAGGCAACCTTATGGTCAGCGTTCATACTGTCCCATACTAGCATTTTTATGAACCGTTCTCTGAGTGGCCCAGGGGGAAACTTTCTCTTTAGACGCTTTTCAACCCTATCTACAAACTCATGTAATGGCTCCCCTGAGCTTTGATGGATCTCT
The DNA here is from genome assembly GCF_000622305.1 of Nannospalax galili. NCBI lineage: Eukaryota > Metazoa > Chordata > Mammalia > Rodentia > Spalacidae > Nannospalax > Nannospalax galili. Next base: position 3,252,787 of record NW_008360315.1, on the reverse strand, counting down.
GATATGGGCAGCTCTGTAGGGCCTGTATCCAACTTTTGCCAGGCCTTGAGGCCAAGGGCCCTGACCTGTTCCATATATGGTGGCAGAAATGCTGCCTGCTGGGTGCCCATGGTAAAGGCGTCTGTGGTCCCTGTCAGCATGCTGAAAGTGATAGGTACAGGGGGGTGGTGGCATGGTTATTTTCCATCTGGACCCGACATTCCTCTCGGTATAGTGCTGCCCATTTAATAAACAAGGGGCTAGGGAGGACTGCCTTGTCTAGATCCATCCAGTCTTTGGCTGTACGGGGTTGATATACCAAGCCCTGGAGAAGGGTGTCCACCCAGGGGGACCCAGGGCCATCCTCGGCCACTGCCTTCTTTAATTCTTTAAGATCTTTAGCCTCCCAAGGGTACCAGGCAGCCAGGCACTGGGGTCAGGGCTTGATGTTTATGGGGAAAGCCTGGACCAGTCCCATGGGAGCGGAGAGCTCCGATGGACTAGATCGCCTCCTCCAATGGTCCTTTCCCTCATGCTCATCCCAACCACCTGGGGATCCCCCTTTATCTTCCCCATTCTTGTCACCCCCCCTTTCCAGATCTCTCCATAGTATGCTCTCGACTTTCAATCATTGGGTTCTCTCCTCATCAAATGTGACCCATAGCTTTTCCCCTTGTGGCCTTATCCATCCGGCAAAGGCCGGTATGGCCGGGGGTTGGATTGTGTTGAAAACATGACTTAAGGGCTGAGATCATGGAGTAAAACCCCAAGGGTGGTTCCTCCCCTCTATTGATCTCTGCCTTGTGAGCCAGTTGTTCAAGCTGGTCCCAGGTAGCTTCACTGGAATAAATTGCCAGTGGGCAGCCAGGAGCAAGATGCAGGGCAGCCTCCCAGACCCTCTTTGAAGAGGAATCTGACTGTTCTAACACCCTGGATCTCAGCATATGTCTCAGCGCCATGAGCACCGGGTCCTCACTTTTACTCGTTGTGTTACCCATCTCTTGGGATCTCACTTCCCTGGGTACTCACCCAATTAGCTCCAGCAATCAGCTCCCATAGTGGGTCCGAGTTTGCCTTCGGGCCCCACGTTGGGTGCCAGATGTTGGGGATCCTACCCTGACACAGGAGCAGGGGAAAGGGAGATGAGCTGTCCACCCGTTACTCGCAGCCTCCCCGAGAGACAATCAGATGTGACAAGGAGCCAGTCAAGCAGGAACTCGTTTATTAAAGGCATTACAGGGCTTATGAAGGCAAAAACTACAAAGGAAAATCCCCTCCCCAACCAAGTGTCCAATCATATTAAAGGTGAACTTGAGCATGCAGTCTCCTCTCCATAGCACAATATAGCGTTTGCGAGGTGATCATGCACTGCCAAGAGGCACAGAAATGGCAGGAGCCAATCAGTGATTCTTCAAAACAAGTCTGGCCATGTTCCAGCCATTTCCTGTAGGTGCCAAACAGGTCTGATCATGCCCCAGCCATTTCCTCTAGGCGCCAAACAAGTCTGATCACACCCCGGATGTTTCCTCCAGGCACCATCCTGCTTTGCCCCTGGCAAATATGCCCAACTCTCCCAAGTGCAATAATTACGTAGTAAATGCTCTTAACCACTGCTAAAAGCCATTGAGAATAACACTTTTATGTTGAGTTTTAAGTCTGTATTGCAACCACTCTCTAACTTTTTTTCTTGTGAATGGATAAAACTTTATTAAAACCTTCAAATGACATGGGGAAGACTCCCTTGTGCCTGGAGGTCTGGATTTGGGCACCATGACCTTAGCAGCCTCTTTTATGGTGATGGATCAAACTGCCTTCAGAGCAGCCCAGAATTTTTGTCACTCTGGAACACTCTAACTCTTTTAGCTGAAAAGAATCCATGCAACTTAAGCAAGGACTCCTGCTCCAGGAAGTATTGCCTCAGTCACAATCAACACAGATCACCATCTGCAAAGGACTTGAAGCCAGCACCCCACCAAGACAAGCTTCTGTAACCTGTATCTAGTCTCTCTCAAAGAGGGAGAATGAACATTTACATAACTCAAGAAGAAACTAGTGATAGATAGAACTAGAAGTTGGGCTGTGATTGATGCAAATGCAGTCCTTCATTTGCATGCCACACCACTAGAACATACAAATTCTCTTGACTATATAACCAGACTTTGGTTCACTTTACAAATCAATTAGTAAATCCTCCTGTGCTGTTTCCTGGTGTTACAATATCATGGGGAAATTAAAATTTTCTCCAAAATTATATTTTTCTTGACTACTTGTCATTTAACATGAGAAGCATGTTTAACAACCTGAGTTGATAACGTCCAAATAGAGCAGCATCAGCAGTGTCAAAAAGGAAGATGAAAAGTTCCAGTGAGTAGCCAGAGCAGGAATCAAAGAGGAAAGGCAATAGAAATGGCAGAACATGGTAGTAACAGAAAGATGGCTGCCTACGACTACATAGGAAGAAGGTGGCAGTCAAAATGTTGCAAGACATGGCATCTAGAAGAGGTTATGGAAGTTCAACCATGAAGACTGAAGGTCCCAATTTTGAAGGCTTGAGAGCTGTAACACTGAGCTGGCACTGATTGATGTTGATTGCTGCTCCCTATTGCTTAGAGCCTAGGATTGCATTAGCCACAAGTTTAAGAACTCAGAGCAATGAGAGTTTAAAGTGAGCACTAAACCTATATGTTTCTGACTTTGAGGCACATAGTATCTAGTTCTTAGGGCTTAAAGATATGCCCTCTTAATGTGAGAACCAGCCCATAGTCATTCAATGTTCAGGAGCCCAGGACTAGGAACACTGGAACTACCTCTGCTCACTTTCAATTTCAACTGGAGTTGAGTAGAAGGAACACAGCTGGTTCACTGGAAAAAAGGGGGGCGGGTCTTGTACCTTGAGTAGAGTGTATAAACAAAGAGTCATGATGGTTAAGTTGATAAAGCTAGATGATAAATGATTTTGTAAAAAGAGAGGTTAAACAGTGGGAAACTGTTGAAGGATTTCAATTAAAGTAATGTTATAATCAGATTTTCTGTTTAGAATGATTTTTTTTTTCTGTTTAGAATCATTTTTTTTTCTGTTTAGAGTGATTTTTGAAAGTCAGAAATAGAAAGAGGAATGAGGAATAAAGTATTTGTAGTACAAAGAAAATCTTTGAGGATTATGAAGGAGTCACTTCAAAAACTAATGAATGATGAACAATGTGAGAAGCAGGCTAGAAGCATTGGAGAAACAAGACAAATGTAGGTATACAGCTTTATAAGACCTAACTTCAAATATCTGCCCAAGGTAAGACTTCTGTGTGACCCATTCAGGAATCCATCAGGCATGACAGAGCTTGTTTGCAAATTGGACCATTTTAGGAAACATGAAGCATTCACTTTGAATTCTGGGGAGTGCAGAAGTAAGGAAGACCACAACTTCATGAAGACATATATGTTCTTATACTGGATTGGACACACAACCCACAGGCCATAAGTAACCACTTATGCATTCTCCCCCTACTAGGCTGACTGCTTGCTCAAACACAAGAGTTAGCTAGGAAACAGGATCTTGTAATTTAATAAAATGGCTAACATATAATCTCAAACCTCACTAAGAAACAGAGAAAAGTCTGTTTGCTAAAAGGTAAATAAAATTAAATAACATTACTAAGAAAATTTAAAGTTAGAATTTAACCGAAGAGTATTCTAGAGCAAGAATTATGAACATGCTCTGATAAATTATGAACAACCTTAAAACAAAATAAAATGCACGGTTTAAGCAAACAGAAAAATACTGTATAATAAATTAAATTTTTATAATTTATTAAAACAGCAAATGAAATAGATAACTAATTGGATCAACTAAAGGAATCAGTAGAGCAATAAAAATATTCGACATAGTAAGAAAGGTGGACTAATCTTAAAGAACATAGCCACAATGCTGATGGGACAAGGCATTGCAGGTAGCAAGCATCCTTGACATTAGGTTCCCAGATGGGGAGCAAGACAAGGGGAAATCAAAGAAGCAAGTAATAGCATGAAACATCTCAATTTTTGCATAAAAACAAAAGTAAATATAAAAGTTGCAGAGACTGAGTGAGCTTGTGTAGTTTGTGTTAAATACTGAGCTCCATACCTAGAAAAAAAAAAAAAACAAAAAAAAACAAAGACAAACAAAGCACTCAGAAAATTCAAGGGATTAACCAGTTACAAAAAAGGTCAAACCAAAAAACTTGTCAAGTGGTACTTACACAAGATTCAGAACAAAAATGAAAGACAAATCAAAGGTTAGAAAGCAATAAAGAAAGGAGGGAATTACCTATAGAAAGACATGCTTAAGATGGCCACAGATTTCACACCTCAGCAGACCAGAAAAAAAGAAAAGAAACACAATTTGGAAGATAGAACTCTCAAGCCCGAATTTATTAGTCAAGTGTGAAAGTGAAAAACAAGCCTTTTAGTTAAAAGAAAACTAAAAGAACTGATAACCTGTAGATTTACTTAAAATGATTTTGAAAAGATGTTCTTCAAGGAACAAGGAGATGAGGCGAGGAGGAAACTCAGAACATCAGGAATAAGGAAAGAGCAAAGGTAAGGACGAATGCAGAACCAGAAGATTTCTCTGGAATGCCTACAATTGTGGTTAAATTTGGAAAACAAATGTAAAAATATTTTACTACTTCAATGTATTTAGTGATAAGACCTGAAACCATTTTTCATAAGTATGAGGATTCAAGAGACCTAACTGTTAAGTGTCTTGTACTCCAGTTGAAATAATAAAATATTTATGTTGCTAGACTACAGTTAATTATGAGCATCAGAATCATCAGAAACTACTAATAAATGTAGAAATGGTCTCAAAATATACTCAGAAATCAAAATGGAATACAAAAATAATATCAATCAATGTAGAGGAAAGCAGGAAGGGGGAAACTCTAAAGCAGAGATTAGCAAATGAAAGCAAAAATGACAGTTTTCAAATCCTATCATTACATACTATATCATAGTAACATTAGCATTAAATGTAAGTGATCTAAATACACTAAGCAAAATTCAGAAGCCTGGAGACATGATACAAAATTATGAGCTATTGATATGAAGATGATAATAAAAGAGACTATTCTATATGAAGAGAATTACAGGTAAGTTACAAATAAAAGGTTATGAAATTCTAGACCACACAAATATTAATTAAAAGGAAGCCGAAACAACAATATAAGTATAAAACTAAATGTAACAGCAATTAAAATTACCATTGATGAAGTAGAATATTATCTTTTGATTAAAGGATCACACACCAAAAATATGTATACATATATATGAAATGTATATATATATATATGAAATGATAGTGAAAAATAAAACAAATGTTGAGTTAATCACATATAAATAATATTAAATGGTATGGGGATATATTGATGTTAGATAACAGAGAGATTTGTGTGTTATGGCTCAGTGCCATTACTGGTTTGCTTTCTTAATTTCTCGCATTCAACCCTCATATCATGGCCACAGGAGTGCATAATTTCCCCATGTACACCCAGTTTTATTCTCCTTTATGTTACAATTTAACTAGAAAGCTGTAATTACCTTTATTTGGGGCTCTTTACTATAAGGTCAGAAGTCCCTCCCACTGTCACTTCTTTAATTATTGGCTCCTGTTTAGTGTATTTGCAACCAGGGTTATTTTTCTTCTGCAATGATATTCTATAGTATTTTCTTTAAATATCATTTTGCAGAGTACACATAAAATTACACAAGTAGTTCTTTTGCATTTTTGTACCAATTGTTCATTCTAAATCATCCTATGTAGCCTATATTTTACCACATTCCTATAACAAGACATCGCATATATTTTTTATTGAAAATATTAAGGATTTCATGGAACAGCAATACACTTGCATATTTGTACAATAGCAAATTATTTTCAAGTGTAACTAATTACAAACAACATAATTCGTTACATATTTAAACACCAATATGCTAAATTCAAATTGTTATACCTTTCAAATGCTCAAGAGTAGAAACTACACACTGAGTATTGTCCATTTTGAGAACACATGAAGTAAATTGTAATAATTGCACGGTTCTTTCTTCTTCCTGAACCCAATTATAGCCCTCATACTTCACAGGCTTCTAATCTAATTAGATCATTTTATGCTTGATGGTCAGAACTAAAGTAATTTGAATAAGTAAATGAATATAGAAATTGAGGTTTAATATTCTTTGTCATTACATAAATCCAAGTATCAACAAAAACTCACACTTTGGGATGCCATTCTGAACAAAAGATTTGCATTAACAAGTGTTCAAAGACAAAAACACTATGGATATAAAAATATTTGTGTTATAAATAAAAGTAAAAGTCTATTTCAAACATTCAATAATAAGATTTATAGAGCAATTTTCACCTCCTGATTTCACTAATTTGTGAAGGAATGCCATGTTTTACTGAAGAGACACAAGTTTCAGCACTTGCCATATTATTGCTCTGCTTTTTATTATGGTAATAAAGACTGACAAACTTTGATAATAAAAATGGAAGGAAAGATGGAAGGAAATTTTTGTACATCAGTGTCACTAAGTGAGTTTGAACTGCTTTCTGAGTTCATAGAGTTATCTATACTACAAAATTAATTTTGAAAACTTATCAGATGAATTTTCATCCAATCTTCCTTCATTTAATTGAAAGTAAATTTTGGAAATTTCCTTACAAATGTTAATGAGGAATTAGCTAGAGTCATTTGCTTTCTTAATATCAATAATTGAACTCTTTTATTCTGGGGTCACATATGTGTTTCAACATTTGATGACAAATCAATGGAAAATTCTAGATATTCCCATTTTCTGCAAGTGAAATAAAGACAATCATTTTTTTAAAAAAATGTGTTTGAAAGAGAAAACGTTTCTTCAATATCAACCACAGGTCATTTTTCATGCAAATTTTTAAAGAAACAGTTTGTATGAAATATAAGCACCTGGAAGTTTGCATTTTAAAAACCATGTTTCAGAAAGCAGGATCCTGAAGTGACTAGTATCACTCAGGAACATTGTAGAAATGAAAGTTCTCAGATTATACACAGATATACTGAGTTAGTAGATCGGGATATAAGGCTGACACATCTGTATGAGTAACTGGTCCTGATGCTCGGTAAAATGTGAGAATCACTTTAAACCTTCCTGGCCTGGCTACTGTTGCAACATCTTTAAGGGTGTATACAAGCTACTGTCAAGAACACCATCTACTTAAAATCGTACACTGATTTTTTTTCTAAACATTCTATGTGATTCTATGCTTTTCTGCTATGTTCTAGAAAATTTCCCCAATGCAAATATTATCTCATATGGTGCCTTATACTTATTTACAAATGATTTATTTTCATATATTTGTTTAGGTTTTACTTTTTATCACGTTGGATTTCTACCAGCATATTGTATATATAGAGATGAATTAGCACACTAATATGTAACAGGTTTTATCTCTCTTCTCTTAGATTTGCAGTTTGGGCTTACTGACGATTGTCTAAATGTCAGTGCATAAGTTTATACTTCTCTGAACAAACAGCATCTCAATTCAACTCTTTTCACCCTTACTTTTAATTTAAGATATGCTTTCAGAGTTTTTATTGGTTTTTTTTTTTAAACCTCAAAATTTTCACTTGATTTTAAAGCATCGGCCATTAGATATTGTGTACGGATCAGGATTTGACCAAAAGGCATTGCAGGAACGTAAAGTCGTATGTGTCATCTGTAAAAGGCATGGCTTCCCTTCAATTCTGAGACTATAGTGCTAAGGCTCCTTGATGATGCTTGTTTGTTACATCTCTGGTTTCAGTCACATTGGACATAAGCACAGTTAAAAAATAATGTAAAGAGACTTTTACCTGTTCTGTGAGCTTGAATGTTATTCCTTGTGTAAGAAAGCCATAGAATTTAATGTCTTATATTATTTTGTAAATAATCCAAAGTATATGTATTTAATTCTTCAAAAAAAATTGTTTTTGAACTGAAAAACTCATAATAATTGAGTTAAAACATTGACTTTCTAGAATAAAATATATTAAAAATTTTACAAGCCTAAGAAATACAAAGTACTATTTAAATTTAGCAAATATAAAATGATTTTTCAGTTTCAGATCTATTTTTTTAAGATGTTTCAATTTTACACAGTCCTCGAACACAAATTTTAAGATCACTTATTTTTCCCTCTATCTGTTTACTAAAACCAAAACAGAAAGTGCTGTTAATATTCATCTTATCTTCCTGCCAAATCCTCATGAAAAGCACCAGTTGAGTAACTCTTTATGAAAGATTTATCACACCTATCATCATTCCTAACTAAAGATATGTACTTCTGTGAGGTCGTAGGTTTTAGTTTTGCTTACCTAAATCACAGAATAAGAGGTAATCATTTAAGAAAAATAACCTAATAACCCATTTATTATCTAAATGATGTATATTATTTTAAGAAAGGATTATGCACTATTGATCAGTACCACTTTATTAATCAAAAGAATAGGGTCATTTTTGTCTTGCACTGTTATTAGCTGTGCAAGAGAAGAAGTTAGGTAAGAGCAGCGGTCAAAACTTCCTGATGTGCAAAGGGCAGAGCTGACATCTAGAAATCAAAGAAGAGCAAGGCTGGGACTTTTTAAGAGGTAGAATTCTATATTCTACAATCTTCACATCAAGATGAGATAAAAGTGGATGAGGAATCTCTGCCCCGATGCTGTGATCTAGGAATCTCTGCCCTGATCCTGTGATCTAGGAATCTTTGCCCTCATTTTGTGATCATTTCAGAATAGGATGCACAAGACCCAAGCAAACAAACTCAAGCAGACAAAAACAAGTACAAGCCAGGCATGGTAGCACACCCCCTTAATCCCAGCACTCTAGAGGCAGAGGCAGAGGCAGGTGGATCTCTGTGAATTTGAGGCCAGCCTGTTCTAAACAGTACAGAGCTGAGGAAAATGGTCAGGAGGCTCCAACCTTAACCTGGGAACTATTGGCAGCTGATCACTGCTGGGTGAGAGAGAACTGATCTTCTTTAAAGGTGTGATGATAGATAATCTGAGCATGCTCAACTGTTTGAACTCATACTTAGGGACATTTTGGTACACAAAGCCAGACTGGCTTGATAGGCCTTAACTTATATGACAGAATGTATGAAATCCTGTGTGCCAGTTATGGGAGTTGCAGGTTGGAGAGGGGGTCTAAATATGATTAAAATATATTGTATGAATTCACACAAATTTAATAAAAATAGTCACTGAAAAAATATCTTAATGCATTGGTTGAGAAAATGTGATTTCTTTTTGTGCTTGTTCATTTTGTAAATTTTAAAATATTTATTTAAAATCGCTTCTGATGACCTGGAACTAGACTTACAGATGTGATCTGTCATGTGAGTGCTAGGAAAAATCCCAGTCCTCTGCAAGGGCAGCAAGTGCTCTTAAACACTGAGTCATCCCTCCATTTCTGATAATGTAATTTCTTTGTTACACTCTTCTTGATAATATACACACTAAACAAACCATCTTTACATATTCTTCCCCTTTATAATTACTATAACAGATTTTGGTGAGAATGTAATGAACTTCTGTTTAATTTTTTAAAAATTTAACTACATTTGTTAATTTATTTCGTTTGTATATATGCACACATGTGTGCTGTGAAACATGTATACAGGCTAGTGAATAACTTGCAGGAATAAGTTCTTTCTTTCCAGGATGTGGGTCCTGGTAATCAAATGATTCATGATGGTTGGCAGCTATTGCCCTTAACAGCTGAGTCATCTCATGGGCCCTCTATTTAATTTTTAAATTAAAAAGAATTTATTCTTTGGAAAACTTTTTAAGTGATTTTTACTTTGTGTGGATATAGATACATTCAATGTGCAATGTTTCCTTATTTCACCTCTCTATTATGTATCACCTATCTATCATCTAACTTATCTTTCAATATCTATCTATCTATCTATCATCTATCTATCTATCTATCCATTTTCTGGATAGCTTTAGTTGTTAACTTGACACATCTGGATTGAGGGAGCCTTAACTGAGGAATTTCCTCCATTGGACTGGTCTGTGGCCATATCTGTGGGGGCATTTTCTTGATTGTTGAGTGATGTGGGAAGGCCCAGCCACTGTGGGTGCAGCCACCCCTGGGCAGGTGGTCCTGTATTATATAAGAAAGCTGACTGAGTGTGGACCAGGGTATCAAGCCAGTAAGCAGCTTTCCTTCATGGCCTGTGCTTCAGCTCCTGCCTCCAGGTTCCTTCCCCGAGCTCCTACCTTGGGCTCCCTCAGTGATGAACTGTGACTAGGGAGGTGTAAGCCAAATAAACCCTTTCCTCCCCAAGTTGGTATTGGTCAGAGTATTTTGTCACAGCAACTGAAGTAAAACTAGAACAATATGTATCTATCTATCATCTATCTCTATGATCTATATATCATAAATGTGGAAGCCACAAAGATTACAGACACTAAGATCCTCAGAGGAAAGGAGTTCTCCATACCAAAGTATAAGCCATCCAATTCACTGTGGGTATAAGAAGCTTAAATATATGTGGTTTCCCCATACCTTTCAATATCAGAGAATCTTGAATTTTTCTCTTCACACTGGGGCTTTAGCAGGTACTTGCTTTTTAGGTGATTAGCCATGCAGGAGTTTCATGTTGTTTTATATTAGCAGGAAAATTTTTATGTGAAAAATTTCAAAATGCATTTTCTAGTCTATCAAAATTATTTAAATGTGGTCAGTGACTATTAGTACATTCAAGTCACTGTGTATGTTCCAGTGGGTAAAAATATTTTTGAAGCATCAATATCACTTGACAAGAAACCTTTTTAAATGTAAACACTACAAGGACAGAATGATAGAAGAAATATGTTGTTTTCTTGATTAAGAACACCCACAGTCTTTCATAGAATACCCACAGGAAGCTGGGAAACATAATGGGAGAAGTACAAAATCTATCGAGTTCTTTATTGGCTCAGTTAGTCTCTGAATAGCAGCAGATATAAATATTCTCCTTGGCCTTAGGGCTGCCTTTAAAAGTACTTGTCTATATTAACTTAAATTGAAAAGAAAAGAAAAAAAAGAAGTGTCAGTGACTGTGTTAAGCTACCATAGGCACAGGTTGAAAAATGGTGCAATAATATTCTAAGCAGTTGACCAAGTTCAGAGCTGTTAAGAGGGAATGACAGGTGGTGCACACATCCCCAGGCGCTCAGTCAATTCTACACCATACTCACTCTCCCTAAACTAATCTTCACAGTATTCACATTGCACTGCCCCATGCATATTTTTTATCCTTTGTTTCTGTTAAGATAAACAGTGTTAAGAACCTTACAAAGGCATAAAAATAATTAGTTTGTACTATGTCACAGATTCTAACTACTATGTTAAGCTGTAAAAATGCTGAATGAATAATAATTTGCCCATCTACCTTGAGCAAACAAGCTAGCATTTTTTCACATGGTAGTATAATCTGTTGTGTGTCCATGTCTACACTAAATTTGAGCTATGTGTCACCAGGGTAATATGGATGTCCATTTCTATGTCACTAGTACCTAAAACATGGTATTTGATACTGAATGGGAAAAAAAGCTGGTGGACAGGTGAACAATATTAATGATGAAAAATAAACTTTTCTGTAAACTGCACAGGATTTCCTGAAGCTTTGCCCTTGCCAAAGGATATTTCTGAGCTCTCGGTTTCAAATTTAATTTCTGAAGCTATGGCCTGTTTTCGATGTGCTTACCAAGCCACAAGCTGCTGGAATTGCAGTTTTGAAATGGCTGAAATGAGGAGAGTTGACAGTGAGTCTGCTGAGGCTTCAGAGGGGGAGAACCTAACAGAAAAATACATGGGAATGTTAGTTTTAATTGCTCTAAGATTTAGAAAAATTTTCTAGAGATTTATGAAAATAAAAACTGGAGGTTTAATTTTTGGATTAATTGTGTAGCTAGTCAATTATAACAAATAAATTGTAGTAGGGTCTGGGCAGAACTGACCCACTTCCAAAATATTCAATGAATCAAATCACTGGGTTATATTCATCAGAAAATGGTATCTCTATCTTTTTTGCTTTTTTTCATTTTTAATATTTTTATTGAGTTTTGTGTGTTTTATATAATACAGCTTAATCAAATTTATACCCTTTCTCCCCTCCCATCCTCCATAGCTCTCCCCTCCACCACCACCATATTTCAGGTATTCTGTCATATATGCTAGGCCTCTGTGGTCGAGCATTTTAACCCAGGTGTCACTCAGTGCAAGTTCATCCACTGGGGTCTACTCAGCCTGTCTAGAGTCACTTTCTTAAAGAATATCAGCATTCCATCATCCCACAGTATTCATTAGCTAATAGTTCCTTGGCTAGGGTTGGAGTCTGTGGGATTATTGCAAAAGAAGGGGCGGAAAGATTGTAAGAGCCAGGGTTGGTGTGTGAACATAAGGAAACAGAGGCTTTCAGGCCACTGGAAACTTGTTCATATGAACTTGCAGCAATGCTGAAAGCATGTGCAAGACCCATACCAATTCAATCAGGTACCACAATCTTAAGAAAAAAATTCCGTATTTTTTCTGGACGTCTATGAGTACAGGATCAACATATTTCTTGCCTGTGCCAATGTGAAATCCATTCTGAAGAGACTGTGTGATTCACAAATCAGTGGTGGCAGTACCAAGTATGAGAAGCAGAAAGAACATCCCTTTCCACATCACGGCACAATCCAATGTGACACCAATTACATTATATGCTGATGGATCTCTCTTCCCTCATGGGTCGTTGGCCACGGACGGCTGTGAGTACAAAGGAAAAACATCTTCCTTCCGGGAGTCAGCTTCAGTGAGACAGCTCATTTTCCTGGGGTTGGGGGGTACGGGGGATATAAGGTGAAGACGGCAGTTAAAGCTTCACCTAGTAGGTGCTCATAGTATGCTCTATTTGCATGTGGTAGGAGGACCCTATCATGTAGAAAGGGGAGGTGGGATTGCCTGGCTGTAGTGCAATGCCTAATTATCATAAGGGAAAACCAGGGTCAGCTTTCACAGGGAACTATGTCAAAGGTCGTGTTCCAAATAAGGTCAGGCAGAGAGTAGGAAGCCCCTGCTGAGAAAGGGAGTCGGCTTCCATTCTGAGCCAAGCTTTTAGAGCGATCTGGACATGGTGGACTGCAACCTTCATTGCAGCATCCCCCAACAATATATCTAACTTGCTTTGCTGCTGTTAAAATTCACTTCATGTTATGTGATTGGCAAATGATGCCTAGATATTTTTGCCCAAAACTCTTCCCTTCAAATGCAACCTTTCCCCTGCTACCAGTGGAACTGAGTTTCATGGGTCTTTATTATTTATTGCATTTATTTATTTACTTTGTGGAGTGCAATGTCATTCTGACATTGTAGAAATTTTAGTGGCCACTTGTATACCCAGCATGCTAACAACTTAAATTTCTTTTCTCCACTTACCTCAAACCATTGTGTGCTTTTCTTCATATCACTTACATGTCACAACAGACCTTTAAAATAACCATTTTTGCCTCATGAATAGTTTTGTCAACCTATTTTTCTCCTGATTATAAACAGACCATGGGCCGCTAAAAATTGCCTTCAACCCCATCTCTAAGGGATCTGATGCCGTCTTCTGGCCTCAGCAGGTACCTGCACTCCCCTGCCATCCATTCACATATATATGTACATATAAATACGAGCAAAGATAATTCAAAAACATTAAAACATTCCCTCATGATGGGAAAGGGATAGGGGAGCTCACCAAAATAAACGGGAAGATTTTTATAACTCCTCTAGAAAATCATTAGACTTCAGGGGAAAACTCATGATTATAGGTATATCGGACAAAAAATATAAGAAAAATTCTATTGTTAAACATAATTTGTGCAAAACTTCCGGGAATATTTGACAGACATTAGGACTAGGAAGCGATCATTCTATTGTTGAACAAAACAACTATTAAAGTGCTTACAGAAAAATTAATCTTCTGACATTAAAACCCACATTTCATTGTTTATTAAGTTTAATTCCAACTTTCCTGTTCCAAAATCACCAATTCCTAACTATGTCATCAGAATTAAATGAAATTTGAAATTCCAAAGCTGGCATTTCTCATATTCAAATGTAAATATATTTTATATTTTTGAAAAACTTTTATTTAATCTGTTAATTTCATATAATGCATACAGTGTATTAAGATCATATTTAGGGGCTAGAGAGATAGTTCAATGGTTTAGAGCACTGGCTGTTCTTTCAGAAGACCAGGATTTGAATTCCTGCACCAATATTTCAGCTAACAACCGTCTGTAATTCTAGTTCCAGGGGATTCTATATCCTCTTCAGTTCTCTGCGGGCATTGCACAATAGGGGTGCACTTACATATATGCAGACAATACGCGCATACACATAAAATAAAAATAAAAAACAATAAATAAAACATTTTTAAGTTCACCATCTCATCAACACACTAGGTATTCTTTTTAAAAATTATTTATTTATTAGGTTTATTTTATGTGTACAAGTGTATTGCCTGCATATATGTGAGTATAGCCGTGTCATGCAATACCACGGAGGTCAGAAGAAGACATTGGATTCCCTTGGTACTGGAGTTAAAGACAATTCTTAGCCACCATGCGGGTACTGGGAATCATATCTGGGTTTTCTGCAAGAGCAGTCAGTGCTCTTAACTGCTGAGCCATCTCTCCAGCCCCAGAGAAAAAATATTTTTAAAAGATTGTATCTACTCCTACTGTAAAAAAAAAAATGCTGTAATGTCTTGATGTCTTATCTCAAATATGCAACCACTCATTTTAAAGAGATTAAAAGTCATATTTTCACTTTTCATGTGACTAGCCCAAATCATTCACTAGACTACTCTTGACTAATCTATGTCTCAATGTCTACTTTGAATGTTAATTAAATGGAGTGAGTTAGTAAAAGTAACCATTGATCTGATAGTCCTACTTAAGATATTTTTTCCTCCATCACTGATCACAGCTGATGTTTTATTTTTTTTTTTGGTGGCTCTGGTCATAAAGCTGATTCCATCTTTACTTTTCCTTCTTCTCTTTTTTGATCATATTTAGCATATAGTCACTTAGTAAATACTGTTTATTTTTATGTTCACACAATACAAGCAGACTCACATGATCAGAGAATGAAAAAATCCTCATTACCTTTATTACCATCAACATTCTCCCAGATCACTAGTTTATCTCACATGCATTTCTAGAGTATTGAAGTCCATTTTCAAAATAGAATTATTCTGATAAAAACACAGGTTACTGCTTTCAATAAGCATTTAGATAGGCTTAGGCTTTTCACTTAGGATAGAAACCCAGTCTGCAAAGGTCTGAATTCTCCCTGACATCCTGCTGTTTCCTTTCTATTTTGTAGCTGCATTTACGTTGCTTCGTTTGTGACTTTTGGAATATACCAAGTGTTTTCAAGTTTCTAGGTCTTTGAACTTCATCTTTCCTATAGTTGAATTATCTTTCCTTGGCTGCTTATATAGGCCACATATGGGCAAACATACACACACACACACACACACACACATACACACACATATATATGTACCCCATGCTTCTCTTTAGTGTCCCTGTCATCCTATCCACTTATTCAGTGTACTGTACACTAATATATTACTAGAAATTAAACATCACAGGGATAGATATTTTTGACTATTTTGTTCATTTGCAACTCTCCAGTGTTTAATACAATATCCAAAAAATATTAAAACACATATTTTTAAAGAAATAGTTACAAACATCTTGTAGAACTCATGTGTGACTCACATTAAACACTCTTTACAAGCCTCTCCAGGGAATCAGACTAATGAAAGCTAGTTATCCCCTAAAAATAAAAGCTGACATCATAGGTGAGAAAAGATTCTCCCTCACTCATCCTATATTTTGTGACTGAGATTCCAATAACCAAAAGGGTGGTTAACAAGATAAACACACACATATTTATTTAATGCAGGTTTTGGATGACATGGGGGCTTCAGAAATGAGGACTCGGGGAAGCAAAGAAATCTAAGTATGGGTATCCATACACAGGTATAGTCATAGAAGAAAAGGGTCTAAGATGAAAAGAAGTAATAACGTGAGGAAGGTGAGCAAGGCCCCTTGGCTCACACTATTCTTGGCTTTCCAGTGTCTGCATTCCTTTCCTCCCAGCATCCAGAGATTCTCTAGAAAAGATGGTTATTCTATATTTTTTCAACAGGTTAGTGAATCCTTTGCTGACTTTAGGGAATGCTGACAGACAAATATCAGAGAAAACTTCTTGTTTCTGCTATTTCCTAACATTCCCTTTTTGTGGGTAGCTTATGCTAAGCTCCATCAGTGTGAAATTTATCCTGTTAACTTGTGAGCATGAAGGCATTTGCTTCACTTGTTTTTCAGACTTTCTTGTCTTCTGTTTAAAGCCTAGAATATTTGGTAAGCTCATGAACAGGGAATCGCCTACAAATTAATGCCACACACCAGCTTTTCACCTCTTTCTGTTTCATTATTCAGTGGAGTTGGAAAAAGTGAGACCAGTAAAGATGCCAAGATTCAGTACTACAGAGGCTTTGATGTAACCCATGGCAGTCTATAGTCTGGGTACAGCATCTAACTGAGGAAATAGCTCTGCCGCATCTGCAAATTAAGATTGCAAGGATGAACTGAAACATTATTGTTACCATTCTGCTGAGTGTCATCCCCACTTGTTACTGTGCAAGCTCTGCACAGTGTATGGGAAGACATTATAAAATTGATTCAGAGGA